>NC_134403.1:223873893-224015614 GCF_038048845.1 Mixophyes fleayi
CGGATTTCTGAAATCCGAGCCCACCCGAACGTTGCGGATCCGAGTCGGATCCGAGACAGATCCGGGTATTGGCGCCAAATTCAAAAGTGAAACTGAGGCTCTGACTCATAATCCCGTTGTCGGATCTCGCGATACTCGGATCCTATAAATTCCCCGCTAGTCGCCGCCATCTTCACTCGGGCATTGATCAGGGTAGAGGGAGGGTGTGTTAGGTGGTCCTCTGTGCTGTTTAGTTCTGTGCTGTTTAGTTCTGTGCTGTTTAGTTCTGTGCTGTTTAGTTCTGTGCTGTTTAGTGCTGTGCTGTGCTGTGCTGTTTAGTGCTGTGCTGTGCTGTGCTGTGTTCTGCAGTATCAGTCCAGTGGTGCTGTGTGCTGTGCTCTGTCCTTCTGAGGTCAGTGGTGCTGCTGGGTCCTGTGCTGTGTCCTGTTCAGTCCAGTGGTGCTGTGTCCTGTGCTCTGTGCTTCTAAGGGCATAGTTATTTCCCCAATATTCCCCTGTGTTTAAAAAAATAAAAAAAAGTTTTTTTAAAAAATACCAAAAACTACTTTAATATTTTTTAATTACCACAAAATTTTCACAACCAATCCTGCAGTATAAGCCCATTGGTACTGCAATATTACCAAGTTCACACATTCAGCAGTAAAAGTCCAGTGGTACTGCAATATTACAAAGTTTACACATTCTGCAGTATCAGTCCAGTGGTGCTGTGTCCTGTGCTCTGTCCTGCTGAGTTCCGTAGTGCTGCTGGGTCCTGTGCCGTGTCCTGTTCAGTCCAGTGGTGCTGTGTCCTGTGCTCTGTGCTTCTAAGGGCATAGTTATTTCCCCATTATTCCCAAGTTTTTAAAAAATAAAAAAAAAGTAAAAAATAATAAAAAATTTTTTTAAAAAAAAATATATAATAATTATAACCAAATTTGCAAAACCAATCCAGCATTATAAGTCCATTGGTACTGCAATATTACCAAGTTCACACATTCTGCAGTATCAGTCCAGTGGTGCTGTGTCCTGTGCTCTGTCCTGCTGAGTTCCGTAGTGCTGCTGGGTCCTGTGCCGTGTCCTGTTCAGTCCAGTGGTGCTGTGTCCTGTGCTCTGTGCTTCTAAGGGCATAGTTATTTCCCCACTATTCCCAAGTTTTTTAAAAATAAAAAAAAAGTAAAAAAAAATAAAAAATTAAAAAAAAAAAAAATATATAATAATTATAACCAAATTTGCAAAACCAATCCAGCAGTATAAGTCCATTGGTACTGCAATATTACCAAGTTCACACATTCTGCAGTATCTTGTGCTACATATAATGGAGACCAAAAATTTGGAGGATAAAGTAGGGAAAGATCAAGACCCACTTCCTCCTAATGCTGAAGCTGCTGCCACTAGTCATGACATAGACGATGAAATGCCATCAACGTCGTCTTCCAAGCCCGATGCCCAATCTCGTAGTACCGGGCATGTAAAATCCAAAAAGCCCAAGTTAAGAAAAAGTAGCAAAAAGAGAAACTTAAAATCATCTGAGGAGAAACGTAAAGTTGCCAATATGCCATTTACGACACGGAGTGGCAAGGAACGGCTTAGGCCCTGGCCCGTGTTCATGACTAGTGGTTCAGCTTCACCCACGGATCTTAGCCCTCCTCCTCCTCCCCCCCCCTACAAAAAATTTAAGAGAGTTATGCTGTCAGCAACAAAACAGCAAACAACTCTGCCTTCTAAAGAGAAATTATCACAAATCCACAAGGTGAGTCCAAGGATGTTGGTGGTTGTCAAGCCTGACCTTCCCATCACTGTACGGGAAGAGGTGGCTCCATCCAGCATTTGCAGCACGCCCTCTGCATATGCTGGAAGGATCACCCACAGTCCAGTTACAGATTTGGCTAATGAAGGTGTGAATGTTGTACACCGGGAGGAGGATATTGATGTAGCTGGCGCTGAGGAGGATGTTGATGATTATGATGCAGACAGATACCAAATTGCCTTTCTCAATTTCTATTTATATTCTAGATTATATAATGGCTGAATAGTTTTCTATTTTACTCCTAGTGGAGAGGGGATCTGATGCAGATAGATAGCAAACTGCCTTTGTCCATTTTTTTGTATATTTGAATTTCTAGTTCTACAGTCTATGCAGGCTGCTTTTTTTATATTCAACTACAAGTGTAGGGCGGGGAGGGGGGGGGGGGCATAGATAGCCACCAAAGTAACGTGGTCCATTTAATTTCACTTTCTAGCTCCACAGTCTGTGCAGCCTGCTTTTTTTATCTTCAAAGTATTTACAAGCCTTGCAATCTAAATTAACTAGAGGTAGTGACGTGGTAGAACTCCAAAAGGCAGTTTGGAAGCCCCTGTACAAACTGGCTCTATTTTACCTGAGTTGTCCCCCCTCCAGTGTGTACTCGGAAAGAGTTTTTAGTGCAGCAGGGAACCTAGTCAGTGAGCGGCGAAGGAGGTTGCTTCCTCACAACGTTGAAAAAATGATGTTTATAAAAATGAATAATCAATTCCTCAATGAAGTACAGCACTGCCCTCCAGATAGTACAGAGGGACCTGTGGTTGTGGAGTCCAGCGGGGACGAATTGATAATGTGTGAGGAGGAGGAAGTACACACTGTAGGGGGAGAGGAATCAGAGGTTGAGGATGAGGACGACATCTTTCCTCAGTAGAGCCTGTTTAGTTTGTACAGGGAGAGATGAATTGTTATTTTGGTGTGGGGGCCCAAACAAACCAATCATTTCAGTCAAAGTTGTTTGGTAGGCCCTGTCGCTGAAATGATTGGTTTGTTAAAGTGTGCATGTCCTATTTCAACAACAGACCTCTCAACTGCAGCTCATCCCTCCTCTGCGGGGATAATGTCTCCTGTGCTCTGACACGTCACTCTGTGTACTCTCAGCCTCAGGATCTGACACTACAGCTACCATGCCTCTTGTAGCAGCCCTCACTCCAGGGCCTCTTCCATGTGCAGTGTCCCCCTCTCTCTTGGGTTCACTATAGTGGCATGGAGTTCTCCCCCTCATCCAGGGCACACATTCCTTGCCCTGGCTCAGTCACCACGCTCAGACTTCCAGGCAATGCTGGGGGAGCCTGGGAGCTTCCACCCCAGGTCCCCAGCTACAACTCTCCTCTCCTGTGTCTTCTCTCTCTTTCTGACACTTTAAAGATCGTGCCTTTAAATGAAAAAGTCAGTCTTCATTGCACGACTATGTGCAAGTGCAACAGGGACATTTTTTTGGGTTTACAAAGTCAAACAATAACACTACGACCCTGTCTGTCTGGGGTCTGTCAATGACGAATTGTCTGGAGCATGTTTGGAGGAGGTATTGTGGCCCCGGTATCAAATTGGGTACCGGGGCCACCCCACTATGCAGTCCAGATACTTGTTTGGTGGAATTCCGACACGTGGAGGGTTTTTAAATTATATTGTGGCCTCGGTACCAAATTGTGTACCGGGGCCACCACACTACGCAGTCAAGATACTTGTTTGGTGGAATTCAGACCAGTTGAGGGTTTTATTATTATATTGTGTGGACCACTCTATCTATACCACACTACAACTCTATACCACTCTATTTCCTACTTTAATTCTATTTAATTCTATTTCCTACTTTAATTCTATTACTAATTAATTACCATAAAGAGGAACAAAAAAAACCAATTTTACCAAAAGTATAATATGACTTAGACTTACAAACACTACACTTGAAAGATCGTGCCTTTAAATGAAAAAGTCAGTCTTCATTGCACGACTATGTGCAACAGGGACAGTTTTTTTGTTTACAAAGTCAACTAATAACACTTGGACCCTGTCTGTCTTTAACATACTTGATGGGATCTCAATGACGAATTGTCTGTAGCATGTTTGGAGGAGGTATTGTGGCCCCGGTATCAAATTGGGTACCGGGGCCACCCCACTACGCAGTCCAGATACTTGTTTGGTGGAATTCTGACACGTGGAGGGTGTATTTATTTTATTGTGGCCCCGGTATCAAATTGGGTACCGGGGCCACCCCACTACGCAGTCCAGATACTTGTTTGGTGGAATTCTGACACGTGGAGGGTGTATTTATTTTATTGTGGCCCCGGTATCAAATTGCGTACCGGGGCCACCCCACTACGCAGTCCAGATACTTGTTTGGTGGAATTCTGACACGTGGAGGGTGTATTTATTTTATTGTGGCCCCGGTATCAAATTGGGTACCGGGGCCACCCCACTACGCAGTCCAGATACTTGTTTGGTGGAATTCTGACACGTGGAGGGTGTATTTATTTTATTGTGGCCCCGGTATCAAATTGCGTACCGGGGCCACCCCACTACGCAGTCCAGATACTTGTTTGGTGGAATTCTGACACGTGGAGGGTGTATTTATTTTATTGTGGCCCCGGTATCAAATTGGGTACCGGGGCCACGCCACTACGCAGTCCAGATACTTGTTTGGTGGAATTCTGACACGTGGAGGGTTTTTTAATTATATTGTGGCCTCGGTACCAAATTGTGTACCGGGGCCACCACACTACGCAGTCAAGATAGATAGATGCGTATCATAGATAAAGTACATTCAGTGGTGTGGGGCAAATTGAAAAATATTCAAAATGCACTGACATTATCAAAAACAAGAGGTTGTCACACGCTAAAACTCCAACATGTATATGATGGAGAGGATGGAGGAGCAGCCGTATGTGTAGTGTAATGCAGACCTGTTGAAGGTTTTTTATATATTTTATTGTGGTGCCCAGTGCCCACTCCTCTAGGCAGTCCAGGTACATTTATTGGTGCGATTCATAAAAGTTCAGGGTTTTTAATATATTGTGGTGACCCACTCCTCTACGCAGTCCAGGTACAATTATTGGTGCGAATCATAAAAGTTCAGGGTTTTTAATATATTGTGGTGACCCACTCCTCTACGCAGTCCAGGTACATTTATTGGTGCGAATCATAAAAGTTCAGGGTTTTTAATATATCTTGTGGTGACCCACTCCTCTACGCAGTCCAGGTACATTTATTGGTGCGATTCATAAAAGTTCAGGGTTTTTAATATATTGTGGTGACCCACTCCTCTACGCAGTCCAGGTACATTTATTGGTGCGAATCAAACAAGTTGATGGTTTTCTTATTATATATATTGTGGTGACCCACTCCTCTACGCAGTCCAGGTACATTTATTGGTGCGATTCATAAAAGTTCAGGGTTTTTAATATATTGTGGTGACCCACTCCTCTACGCAGTCCAGGTACATTTATTGGTGCGAATCATAAAAGTTCAGGGTTTTTAATATATCTTGTGGTGACCCACTCCTCTACGCAGTCCAGGTACATTTATTGGTGCGATTCATAAAAGTTCAGGGTTTTTAATATATTGTGGTGACCCACTCCTCTACGCAGTCCAGGTACATTTATTGGTGCGAATCAAACAAGTTGATGGTTTTCTTATTATATATATTGTGGTGACCCACTCCTCTACGCAGTCCAGGTACATTTATTGGTGCGATTCATAAAAGTTCAGGGTTTTTAAGATATTGTGGTGACCCACTCCTCTACGCAGTCCAGGTACAATTATTGGTGCGAATCATAAAAGTTCAGGGTTTTTAAGATATTGTGGTGACCCACTCCTCTACGCAGTCCAGGTACAATTATTGGTGCGAATCATAAAAGTTCAGGGTTTTTAAGATATTGTGGTGACCCACTCCTCTACGCAGTCCAGGTACAATTATTGGTGCGAATCATAAAAGTTCAGGGTTTTTAAGATATTGTGGTGACCCACTCCTCTACGCAGTCCAGGTACAATTATTGGTGCGAATCATAAAAGTTCAGGGTTTTTAAGATATTGTGGTGACCCACTCCTCTACGCAGTCCAGGTACAATTATTGGTGCGAATCATAAAAGTTCAGGGTTTTTAATATATATTGTGGTGACCCACTCCTCTACGCAGTCCAGAAAGATACCTTTTTGCAACGTTTTGGACTAATAACTATATTGTGAGGTGTTCAGAATACACTGTAAATTAGTGGAAATGCTTGTTATTGAATGTTATTGAGGTTAATAATAGCCTAGGAGTGAAAATAAGCCCAAAAACTTGATTTTTAAACTTTTTATGTTTTTTTCAAAAAAAATCCGAATCCAATACCTTAAATCCGAACCGAGACCTTTCGTCAAGTGTTTTGCGAGACAAATCCGAACCTCAAAAATAACGAAAATCCGGATCCAAAACACAAAACACGAGACCTCAAAAGTCGCCGGTGCACATCCCTACTTTTAAATGAAATGTCATACACAGATTACAGACCTGCCACATTGTTTTAAAGTGAGGTTGGTTAAATAGATTGTGTAGTACTAATTAAGAAGTTAAATGAGAGTGGCACATAAACATTTTGTACTTTAGTGTTGCATGCCACAGATGAATGCATTAAACTGTCATAATTTTAGGGCAAAAATGATTTATGGGGCAGATTTAATTCTAACAGAATGGCTGCATAGTATCTTGGAACGTCCGCGAGACACGACGTGGCGATTTTTCTTTAGTGAAAGTACTGCTCACTTTTGCTCAGGCCACATAGAGGTGCGAGAAAAAGTAAGCGTTATTTTTCACCGTATAAACGACAATAAGGTGTGGCCCCGATGTTCTAGGGAATCTGCCCCGTAGTGCACTGCACATAACAAAATTAATTTTGTAAATGAGTGTGGCATGCAAAGCATTTTTAGTCCCCTTTAGTGGAAAATAGCTAATAACAGGAAATAGTAGCTATACCAAGCTACATAACAAATGTAAATACATTGTCGGATATCTTAAGTGTGGTCATGGTATACAGAATTCGCAACTTTGTGAATATTACTAGAAGATCTTTTATGTTGAGCAACTTGTATGTTAGGGTCATTGATCCTGTAAATCCATTTTTTAGTTGAGAAACAAACACAAGGGAAGGACCCAGGGACCAGCAGCACTGTAGGAAGCCTGGTAATGCACAGATGCTCTGTGCCAAATTTCTCACATTTTTCTCTCTGACACAAATGTGCATGTTGATAAAAGTAAAAATAAACTAAAGATGCTCAGGCTTGGTTCCCGAGAACTGAGCACACCTGAACTTCACCGATCCGAGTGCTCGCTCGGTACCTTCGCGCGCTATCAGAATTAAAAATGAGGCAAAACGTCAACGTTACATTGTGGGATCTCGTGAGTATTGCATTCTATAAGTACCGCCCTCCGCGGCGATCCAGCGCCATTTCACAGAGGGACACAGAAGGGGTAGCACGGTTCTTGGCAGTCTCTAGTGCAGTTGGGCAGGGTCATTGCTAGAAAAAAAAGAGGTAGGGTAGCAGTGTTTTTGAAAGTCTCCAGTGAAATTCATGAGAGCTCCATTGCTAATTATCATTGCTGAAATAGAAATAATAAGGCTGGCAGTCTTGGTCTAAATCTGCAGTCACATTGTACTGTGTTGTATAACTCACACACACAAACAGGAGAGCTCCATTGCTCAATTACTAATTGTCATTGTTGAAATAGAAATAATAGGGCTGGCAGTTTTGGTCTAAATTTGCAGTCACATTGTACTGTGTTATATAGCTCACACACAAACAGGAGAGCTCCATTGCTCCATTGCTAATTGTCATTGCTGAAATAGAAATAATAGGGCTGGCAGTGTTGCTCTTAATCTGCAGTCACATTTAACTGTGTTATCAAAATGGATTTACAGCAGTACACAGAAGACCAGGAGCACCAAGCAGCTGCTGGCACCAGTCATGATGATAGTAAATCCTCTACATCATCTGCTAAAGCCTATGTTAAAGTACATAGTGTTTTTAAGTCAGGGAAGCAAAATGTAAAAAAACACCTTTTACCTTGGTAAAGAAAAAAAGACCTGCTGTAATCCAGGCAAAGTTATTTGCAGAAAAAAATAAAATTGCCAACATACCATTCTGCACACGCAGGGGCAAGGAAAGAATGAAGCCTTCACCTTTCTCTATGAGTGCCAGCTCTGTAACTGTCACTGAGGCATCTTCTTGTAAGGTCAGTCATTACCAAGCAAGACCTTGTCATTCTGACTCAAAAAGTGTTCAAATACTTTTACATGTAAAAGCCGAGTTGAAAGAAAACAGTAAGGCATTAGAGGAAAATATATGCTCAGAAGCAGAAAAGACACAAATTCCCGAGGAGAGTCTATTCACGAGTGCTATCTGTAAGCCTGATCTTTCTGGTAGTGTACCCATAAAGAAGGCCCCTTTCAGCATTTCTGCAGATGTGTGCATAAACAACACAAGTGGAGCCGGTGATACACAAATTAAGGATGCCAGTTTGCAATTGGAACAGGATGAGGGGGATATTTGTGTAGCTGACAAGTGTGCTAAAAAGTGTGTTGATGAAGGATGATGTTGTTTGTGTGAGTCCTGCACCAGTGGAAGCAGTTCTTCAATGTGATAAAAAGAAGGCCATGGTTATGCCTGGGCATAAGACCAAAAAATGTACCTCTTATGTGTGGAATTATTTTTACACAAATCCTAAAAACAGTTGTCTAGTCATTTGTAGCGTTTGTAAAACCACAGTAAGTAGAGGTAGGGACCTTAACCATCTAGGAACCTAATCCATGTTACGCCATTTGAAGCGAGTTCATGGCAAGCTGCTAAAAATATAACAACAAGCAGTCCAGCATCAGCTAGGTCGCTTCTTTCAGCTAGATCCAGACACCTGCAATCTACACCAACAACACCGTCCTCATCAAAATGATCAGTAGCGATCGGAGTTAGTACTGCATCCAAGTTGCTAATGCTAGATGACTCCTCCACTATCCTGTATTCCTCAGAAGAATTCTTGAGCGTTAGTCCCACTGCTGCTGCTGGGGGTGGGTCTTTATCCCAGAAGCAGACCAAGAAGAAGACTACTAGTAGTTTACAACAATTGACTATTAAACAATCCTTTGCAAGAGGAAGCAAGTAGGAAAGCTGTCACGCATTTATAAAGCGGATCACAGATACCATGGCGACTATACTAGTATTAGAACTGCATCCAATATTCACTATTAATGCAGCTGGTTTTAGACAAAAAATATTAGGCTACAAAAATGCCATTCTACCCACTATACACTTAACCACAGATATGTGGACAAGCGGAACTGGGCAAGCTAAAGATTATATAACTGTGACAGCCAACTGGGTTGGTGATTCACCTTTACCAGCAGGAACAGCAGTAGCATGTACCCAAGTACGCCACATTTTTCAGAGGCAGGCTACTCTGTATCACTGGCTTCACTAAGAGGCATGCAGCTGACAATCTGTTACAATAACTAAGGGATGTCATTGCAACATGGCTTATCCTGCTTGGACTCTCCTCAGGATATGTCATTTCTGATAACTCCACCAATACTGTGAGAGCGTTACAGCTGGGTGAATTCCATCACATTCCCTGTTTTGCTCACACGATAAACTTGGTGGTGCAGAGCTTTTTTAAAAATTACATGGAAGTGCAGGAGATGCTGTCTGTAACCCATAAAATATCTGGACATTTCCGGCATTCGGCAACAGCATGTAAGAGATTGCAGCAGCTACAAGAGCCATTTAATTTGCCTTGCCACCAACTGAAGCAAGAGGTGGTGACAAGATGGAATTCTGTGTATATGCTTCTGAGGATGGAGGAACAGCGAAAATCCATACACGCTTACTCCACAAGCCATGACATTGGGAAAGGAGGGGGGGGGTTGTATTTTACTGAAACGCAGTGGAGAATACTTTCCGTGTTGTGCAAGGTGCTGATACCATTCAAAGTAGTCACCTGTGTAGTGAGTTCAGACACTGCTAGCTTGAGCCAAGTGATTCCCTTACTTAGACTTTTGGAAAAGCAGCTAGAGGAACTGAAGGAGGGGGTGAAACAAAGCAATTATGCCAAGTATGTCGGACTTGTAGATCAAGTACTTTATTCGCTTCGCCAGGATCCAAGAGTTATAAAAATCTTGAAAACGGATCACTATATTTTGGCGACTGTGCTTGATCCAAGGTTTAAGAGTTAGGCCTTCTCTTTGTTTCCAACTGACCCAGATCTCAAGAGATGCAAGGCGCTCCTGGTGAGCAAGATGACAGCTCAAGTGTTACGTGACAGGACGCCATCTTCTCCGTCAGTTTCTGAGTCAACTGTTGCTAGGAAAAAACCTAGCTTTCCCAAGAGACCTAGGGATGATGCAGATGACTCAGCAAATATTTTGACATATAGTCTGGTCTAAAAGAATTGACCAAAAAATGTGACTCCTCCACCTGATCCTACTATCAACATCCAAAGGATGGTGGAGGATTATTTTAATGACAACATAGAAATAGACACATCAGACAGTCCCATTACATACTGGGAGGAAAGAAAATGAGCTTGGAGACCCATGTACCAACTTGCTTTGCACTGCCTAAGCTGCCTACCCTCCAGTGTGTACTCAAAAAGAGTTTTCAGCACAGCCGGGAACCTTGTTGGCGATCGGCGTAGGAGGCTACTTCTTCAAAATGTGAACAAGATGATGTTCATAAAAATGAACTTCAATTTCCACGAGGAAGGCCTTTCCCGCCAATTACCTCAAAATACTTAGACTTCTAATTGTGGATTCCAGCGGTGATGAATTAATAATATGTGAGGACGATGTACAAACCGATGAGGGTGAAGATGAGGCTGAGGATGTTGACAACAACATCTTGCCACAGTAGAGTTCATTAACAGCACTGTTACCTTAGGTGCCTTAAGCCCATTGTTAGCTTGTTTTGTGGGGACCCAAAGAAATCAAGCACTTCAGCCACAAAAGTGACACTGCTTGTCGATGAAGTGCTTGCTTTGTTAAACTGTACATGTTCTTTTCAATATCTTACATAAGAGTGGGTGGGAGGGCCCGGGTGGGAGGGCCCAAGGACAATTCCATCTTGCACCACTTTTCTTTTCTGCCATTGCTGTGTAGCAATGTTTCCTAGATGTGCTATGAACTGCCATGTGTTTGTGTCATTGCTCTGTCGCTTAGCATCCAGCCAGGTCGCTACAGTCTTTGTTTGAAAGTGTATGAAAATAATATTGGGACCTGTGAGGTGGTCAAAATTGACTGCAAATGACATGAAATTAGTGTTATTGAGGCTAATAATAACATAGGGAAAAAACGAGCAAAATTATGTGATTTTAGCAAAATAAATAGGGATATTAGAAAAAGAGGAATCCAAAATCAAAGCACGCAAGGACGGTTTTGCCGAAACCAAAACACGAAGTTAATCCAGATCCAAAACCAAAACCAGAACAGGGGTCAGTGAACATCTCTAAAATAAACACTTTTAAAAGTACTGCAAATTGCCTGCATTATAACACAGATCCTTATTAATAAGTGGCAAACATCCTAGCTAGCTTTCACACAAAACGTCATTGTTTGTAAATGTTCTGTATGCCTTTGGATATGTTGAAAGTACTGATGCAAAGTCATCATACATCATACATCAGAGACTACTATACAAGAAATGGGTGTATGGAAGGGAATAACGTCTCAGGCCATGCAGATTACCGAGGACCTCCGAGTAAGAACTGCTAACATTCTTGCAATTGGAAAGGGTTACAAAAACCATTGAAATATTTGACCTCCAACAGTCATTGGTCAGCCTGATAAAGAAGAAAATAATGTCATTATTGTTCTTACAGGAGTTAACTTCAACCAAAAATCACTAAGAGAGCAAAACATGCAATACAAAATGGAGGGAGGATTTCAAGTAGGATATAACTATTCTCAAAAAAAGAACATTGCCTCCTTTCTCCAGTTTACCAATAAATTAACTACCGTGGTGAGAGTCCATGGGAATTCAATTCCCCTGTGGCGTTAAAGCCATTATTATGGCCATTTTAACCCGGCTTTCTTCTTGCAGCTCCGGGAGCTGCGAGCATAAAGCCGTTGTTGAAACTACCATAATAACGGTAATTATGCGCAGGCCGCATTACTTTTACCAGTAACGTGGCCAATTGAATTCCCCCCAATGGTTCACGATTAGTTTCAGCCTTAGTTTGTAGGAATGGAAATAATTTAAGTACTGAAAGATTTGTTCATTCTAATGGCTACTGAAACATTGGCTGCTTTTTAAGATGCTTCTTTTCCTGTTTGTCCACGTGTACTTTGTTCTGAAGTGGAAGGAGGTACAACAACCTTTATTATCAGAATGTTCTGAGCAGCACAGAGTATTTGAACCGAAGAGTGTGATTGTGTAAAGGAGGGCAGGGTTGCTTGAGGTAAAGAGAGAAATGGGAACAAAACTAAAAGTAAAATATAAAAAAACACACCAAAGAGGCAGGTAGGTCACACAAGGCTTTTCACAGGATATATCAACATAGAAATCTTTAAAAATTATATATATATATTTGGAAAAAGACGTCTCTAGGTATGTCTAAGACCTATAACAAATCTGACCAACTTAGCGAACCGGTTTCATCTTGGAATAAGGGTTCTACTAGGACAAATAAATGGTCTAGGGCCTCTCAGTTAGATGCCAGCAAACCCTCACATTGGAAATCTATAACCTCTAGAAACAAAGTCGCACCACTACAAAGTGTTGACAGTGATAGTGAGAATTGTTTTTCTCCCTATCCAACACCGAGAGAAAAAATGAAACACACTTTCAAAGAAAGAGTTACGCGGGCATCCACTTTAAAATGCAGGTACTCAGAACAAGAGGCAAATGAGGAGGATGTAAGAAACCAAAAGGAGACATGTCTAACTGATAATATTAATCTAAAGAAGGAAGGGATATTTAATCTCTCCTCCCATGATCTCACAAGTTCTGAAGTTTCGGTCTTCAAAAAAGGACTTTCTTTTGCACCAGCTAAGGGTCCTGATAAATTCCAGTTATACATATATATTAACAAGTTTATTAGAAAGATAACTATTAAAAGGCATTTTGCTAAGAAAGATGTTAACTTGGTTTCTAATTTTGAAATGAATTCTAAGTCCGGGTTAAAAACTCCTTCTAAATTTTTTCCTCTGGAGTCTAAGAGTAAACATATCAAAATCTTTCAGGATCTAGTTACAGGTGATCTTTGTGAACAAACAAATAAAGTACGGTTTCCCCTTAATTTAGATATTAAAGAAAAGAAAGCAATCGATAGTTTGCAAAATAACTTTGAAATAATTATTAGACAAGCAGACAAGGGAGGGGGTATTGTGTTACAGAATAGGTCAGATTACATCCAAGAAGCTTTGAGACTGTTAGGAGACACGTCTTCGTACCTTGCTTTGGAGAGTGATCCCACTAACGGTTTTGTCATGGAATTGAGAGAGATACTAAATAGTGCACTCCATAGAAACATCATCGCTAAAGATGAGTTTCAATTAATGATGATCAACTATCCAGTCCTGCCCATTTTTTACCACCTGCCAAAAATACATAAAAGTCTGATAGATCCACCAGGGAGGCCAATAGTCGCGGCATTGACTCATTGACCTCCAATGCTTCGAAATATGTAGATGCCTTCCTTCGTAAACATGTACAGTCTTTGAGATCTTACATTAAGGACACTACGCATATTTTGCAAATTCTTCAAAATTACAAATGGGATGATGACCTTTATTGGGTCACCATGACCAAGCTCTTTATACCTCTATCAAACACGATAAAGGTATTTCAGCTGTCAAACATGTTTTGGAATTGGACAATAGTCTCTCTTCCATTCAAGAATTTATATGTATTCTTATTCAATATATTCTAACACATAACTATTTTCAATTATGTAATAAATTTTACTTACAGACGTGTGGCACCGCAATGGGCACAGTATTTGTGCCCAATTTTGCTAACATCTTTATGTGTGAGTGGGAGGAGCAATTCATATATACCCCCAATGATTTTTCAAATAACATCATACTATACAAAAGATATGTTGACGATAACATCTTGATTTGGAAAGGAGATATTACATGTCTCCAAGATTTCTTTTTGTATATTAGTAATAACAACTTCAATCTTAAATTTACTATGAAATATGATAAAACCCAGATCGAATATCTAGATCTGATTCTTTTGGGGCAAGGAGATTCTATTGTAACACGTAATTACATGAAGTCTGTTGACACAAATAGTTATCTTCATTTCAACAGCTCTCATGTAAAAAGATGTAAAATGAACATACCGTACTCTCAATTCCATTGGATCAAACGTAATTGCAGTGAAGATGCATTTTGCAATACTCAACTTGATCTTTATTCAGAAGCGCTTATCCGGAAAACCTTTTAGTGGAAGCCATAGAAAAAACTAAAAAACTAGAACGTTCTAATCTTCTCCAGTACACCAAAGTTGAGAATAATGATTTTTACACTCCTTTTATTATTACTTATAACAGCAAAGAGGGGCATATTAAATCGGTTCTCAACAAACATTGGAATGTATTGATGAAGAACCCGGTACTACATGAGATACTTCCTGTCAAACCAAATATAATTTTTAAAAAAAGTCGTAACCTCAAAGATATTCTAGCTCCCAGTAGACTCAAAAAGGGTCCTGCTATTATTCCTTTCTCCTCATTTTTGAACATCAAAGGCAATGTTCGCTGCAATTATTGCAGCATCTGTAGATATTCGTCCCCTATTAATAAATTGTTCTACAACTCTAGTAAAAGTCAGAATTTCAATATTAATGGACTTCTCAACTGTCTGTACTTTTCGGTTATCTATCTTCTTGAATGTGATTGTGGTCTTAAGTACGTAGGAAAGACCAAAAGAGTACTAAAACTCTATATACAAGAGCACGTTAGGAATATAAAGAATAAAATACTCAGTCACTCTGTTTCTAGACATTTTTCAGAGAAGCATCAAGCAGATCCCCAATTTCTCAAATTCATGGCCATAGAGAAAGTGGAACTTGGCCCTAGAGGGGGTGATTTACATAAAAAATGATCCCAAAGAGAGATGTATTGGATCTTTACATTGAAAACCCTTACGCCATTCGGACTTAATGATAATTATGAGATGGCTCCGTTTCTTTAGTAGTTTCATTCAGGTTTAACTTCTCCTGTAAATTCAGTTGTTAACGCATGAGCTTTCTCGCAATGTCAGGTTTCCCATTGTTATTTACTTCTGTGGATTGGTATTCATACTTTTACCCGGTATGTTTAATTGCTCAGATTTGTATATATGATGTAGCACTGCATGTTATCTTATTGATTTTTATCCATATGCTCTTCATGTTAGGATTTTTTAGAACATATTTTTGTATGTGTTTAGCTGGGGGGGTTATGATATATGTTTATGGGAGGTCATTTTTGCTCACACTAAAGACCCCTGTATCTATTGTGCTTTTGCCTACATCTTGTTAGCAGTGATGGTTATTGTCATGTGCTATAGATGTTATTTTTCAGGGTTTCACAAGCATATATGCTAGTCTAGGTTTCATATTTATATATATTTCCACATTTTGCAATTATCTTGCTGTACCATTTTGATGGTTTGATAGTGAGCACTGTATAATTTGTACTATTATGGATCATTTTGATTATATATTATCCTAATTTTTTATATACACTCATATTTATATATGTTATTTACACCTCACAAGATGTCATTATAGGTATCATTATTTTTATGTATGTTTATTTGTATTATCTGCTGGTTGTTTGGTGGATTCAATATGTATTGAAGACTTATTATCACTTGTTTATAACTCATTTATTGAGTGATCTTTTTAGATTTATTAATATCATTTACTGGTTTATGTTAGGTGTGTCTTAGTCTCTTATAATAGCTTTCTTATAATATACCATTATGATATATTGTAACAAGTTTGCTTCCATCCCTTATAGTTTTGTGAACAGTTTAGGGCGGAGGTTCCCAAACTGTGCGCCGCGGCTCCCAGGGGTGCCGTGGCGCAGTCACTGGGGTGCCACGGGCCAGCCATGAAAAAAAAAAAGAACACAGAAACTTACCAATCCGTCAGGCGCCGGGACCCAGCAGCCTCCTCTCTCCCGCAGCTGTCACTGAATATTGACGTCAGTAACAAGCTGAGAGAGAGAGGAGGCTGCTGGGTCCCGGCGCCTGGTGGATTGGTAAGTTTCTGTGTTCTTTTTTTTTTTATCATGGAGGGCGCCTGGCGCGGGGCAGAGTGAGAGGAATCGCGACAGCGGGGCAGAGGAGGGGGACAGAGAGCAGAGGAGGGGCACAGCGGGGCAGAGGAGGGGCACAGCGTGAGAGGGGCAGTGGAGGGGGACACAGCGTGAGAGGAGCAGTGGAGGGGGACACAGCGTGAGAGGGCAGAGGAGGGGACAGCGTGTGAGAGGGCAGAGGAGGGGGACAGCATGAGAGAGGGCAGAGGAGGAGGACAGCGTGTGAGAGGGCAGAGGAGGGGACAGCGTGTGAGAGGGCAGAGGAGGGGACAGCGTGTGAGAGGGCAGAGGAGGGGACAGCGTGTGAAAGGGCAGAGGAGGGTGACATTGTGAGAGAGGGCAGAGGAGGGGGGACAGTGTGACAGAGCAGAGGAGGGGGGATAGCAGGACAGAGGGCAGAGGGGGCAGTGTGAGAGAGGGCAGTGTGTCTGGATGCAGAGGGGGCAGTGTGTCTGGATGCAGAGGGGGCAGTGTGTTTGGATGCAGAGGGGGCAGTGTGTCTAGATGCAGAGGGGGCAGAGTGCCTGAGGGCAGAGTGTCTGGATGCAGAGGGGGCATTTTTGCATACAACTAAATAAGTATTTCTGTCCTGACCTAAATACTTATTACAATTTTTTGACCCAACTACTTCTAAAACAGGACTGCTCAATAATTATTTTGGAGGGGTGCCTTGAAAAAATTTGGAGACTCTAAGGGTGCCGCGAACTGCAAAAGTTTGGGAACCACTGGTTTAGGGTATGTACCCATGCTTTATTTATTTATTTATATTGATCACCTGGTTCCCCGATGTTTTTGCTGGAAGTGCCAGATCTCTCAATGATTCATTGAGACTCTAATGGATCAGTGCGCATGTGCCAATTTACGGAGTGCGCATACATACATCATCATGTGCGCATGATAGACGCAATACGTCTCGGGGTGCCGGTTTTCAATATGGCGCCAGCGAGTATAAATCTCAGCACCGCTGTTACACTAGTTCTAATTTCATTTGTTCCTCCTGATGAAAGTCCGTTTGCTACACAGACGAAACGCGTTGAGGATTGTTCTTATTTATCTGGATATCGTGGTACAAGAATTCTTGAACACTGGATGTTACATGTCCCATAGTAAGGCTGTCGTGGAGACTCATTAAGAAACTGATCGTTGCAATTCCCACAAGAATTTTTGCATCTTGGATGAGTACCATAAAGAAACCTTTATATGCATTTTATATTTGATTTTATGTAAGTGTGATACTTACCTTTTTATTAAAATCTCCATCATACGGTATTATACTATTTTGGTCTTTTTTACTGCACTTATGGTTCTGAGGTCCCAGTTGTATCCGGTGATTCCCCTTCCTAAAAGAAGTGTCGGCATTGGAGGCCTGTAGCAGTATCAGAGGCATCATCAGCTTTACAGATAAACCTAAAAGGTCTCATATCTGGTACGCACAAATATTATTATTGGTGATCACACCTGGGATTAGGATCACTGTGTTCACACAAGTGTTTTATCTATCTGACCATATTGGTCCTGTTTTTATCTTGAGAGCAGCCTCGGACTGGCCTGCCGGGCTGCCGGTCTAACCACCGGTAGGTCCTGCCGCCATTGCAGCAATTGTTGGTCTGTTCTGTAAGCTCCGCCCTAAGAATGGAGGGGGCGGAGCTTACAGAACAGACCAACAATTGCTGCAACGGCGGCGGGGAGACTCTGTGTAACCACGTGCAGGTGCAGAAAGCCCAGACGCGGCTCTACCTGTAATAACCAACTTAGTGGCAGTGAAACTGTGGGAGAGTTTAACGCCGTTCTTCATGTATGTCTGTCTAATTGCAAAGTAAGTAATCTTTTGAATTAAAGCTGTCCTCACTCATTACTTTATTATAGGGATGCTCCAAATCCAGGATTCGGTTGATTTATAATGCAGATCCTTATTTCCCTGTAATTTTAGTGCACAGTTCTTGGTTGCATAAACAAAATTACAGCTATCATTTTAACATTTATATTCCTCCTGATTCATTTATAGTTTGCCATTTATGGCTTTGATTTGGTGAAGTATGCAGCAAAATCTCTTAAAAAAAGTATTCGGTATTGATGCTGGAATGGGTTTGTTCACACTTCGTCATGTACCTCTGGAAGCAGGTAGCTTCTCTCAATGCCAGTGGTATTTTGTGCAATGTAAAGAAGACTTGACAATTAAGTCGATTTAAAAGTAAGATGGTCACTACCATTTATTTTCTTCTGTCATCATCTAGAGACAAAGTTTATAGAATGACAGTTTCAGGATTTTGCACACAGGTGCCACAACACCTGGAGTGCCACAGGTTAGCCAAGCCTGGTCTAGTGGGACAATCCCGATTTTTTTGGTGACTGTTCTGCCCAATCTAAGGGGCAGGTCAAGACTGTGTACTCTTTATACACACTGCATTCTTTATATACTACTCTATGGTGTGAGCTGTCCTTCGTGGGCTGACCACTCCCCCTCTAGTATCTGGTTTTTGCCTCTATGATGGCTGGCCACACCCCCTCTGGTGGTCCCCTAGCGTTGCAGTTTCCCGGTGGGCCCTTCATGCCCCAGTCCGACACTGCTTGAGAGTCACAAATTACCATCTTTATGTGAATTTACTATACTACATTCTATTTACTCTCTAAGTGTTATATATTATGGTAATACACTATGTGGCGCCCTGTTCTTTTAATTTCCTTTTATATATATATATATATATATATATATATATATATATATATATATATTGTATATATTGAAATAATTTATATATTTTCATTTTGTCATATTATCTAGGTAAGAATAACAGTGGAGGTGTTCCTTTTCCCTTGCCATTTCCTCTGTTTTTCTACCTTCTCTACTTATCATTCTCTTTACTACTATGACTCTGTCCTGAATCACTAGCAAGCCACACTCTGCCCCACATCAGCTCAGAATAACACTGGCGTTTCAAACCTTTAGCTCGGTCACCACACCTGTAAGACAAGATTGAGAGGCGTATATTAACTGTCAACAGGAATCACCTTGTCATTTAAGTATATGTTTTAGTTTTTGCATCCCATTGATGAACAACACCCCGAGAATTTGTGTCCTTGATATAATAACATGTGACAATTAAAACAGAACAAACATTTTACATCTACTTGGTGCTTTCACTCGTTCTTGTTATTATAATACATTTAGTAAGTTCAGATGGCATCATTGCTATCAAACTGCCAGAATGGAGAGATATTGCCATAGATCACAGTGCCGAAAACTAAAACAAATCTGTCACAACAGGATATCTGACATGAATTATGATCATGGGAAAGTCTTTTATTTCCTATGCACATCAGTGACTTCCCATTACTAAGGACGTTGTATTAAGTCTTTAATGGTAAAAAATGGTAAAAAGCAAATGGCAATAACTTGCATTTAACTGCAAAAAGGGGCATTGATGAACATTTTATGTTATAGTTATATTTTAGGTAAGCATCCTAAAACTGGATACATACTACACACTACAGGTTTTTTATTGAGTCAATCAAGTGATAAATGACCGTTCGGGCCAATATCGCATAGTGTGTATACTTAAACGATGAACAATAGTCCTTCCAAAGTACTGATCATTGATTCATTTGATTGTTCAACAGAGCTAGAAATCTCATTCCAATGTCATTCCAATCCTGCAGTATATGCACTCTGTCAGGTGCCGTCTCCGTGCTCTCCACAGGTGCCGGAGACGGACACCTTCTCTCCGCAATCCACGTCCTGTTGCCTAGCAGCAGAACGTTATCTCTGCTCACCTGTCTGCAGCCAGCATGTCTGACCGCCAAAATCTCCCTAACCCAATCTGGAGGCACCTTAGGGTATATAAAGCAGCCACTGACACATGTCTAGTGCCAGAGTATTGGTTCTTCCAGCTCTAGCATTGTTGTTCCTGTGTTACTCCTGTGTATTGACTCCTTAGCTACAGTTTGACTTCTCTTCCGGATCATCCCATGTTCTTCGCTGCCTGCACTGGTTTTGACCCTTGGACTGTTCCTGACTACGATTTGCCTTCTCTCCGTTGTACTACGCTCCTTTGGTTTCGACTCGGCCTGTTTGACTACTCTCCATTCACTGCGCTGGTAACTATCTGGGAGAACCGCGACCTGCGCATCACACGCAGCAAAGCCCAAACCTCCTTGCGAGGGTCCCTGGCGAACACCGGTGGTGTGTAAGACTCTGCGCTTCTCAGTTTAGTTGCGCTTATACCAGTCAGTGATATTTCTAGTGAAAGTCGTGACACACTCACGGTCAGGATCTCCATAAACTTTACAGAGCGCAATCTTTTCAGACAATGGTAATCATAGTTGAAGAGCACAGATCTGAGGGTCAAACTTTTAAAACATATAGTGTGTACGCATGAATCGGCATGCTGACAAGGACTTTTTTTTCCCATTTGTTGATAAAAATCGCTGTAAATACCACATAGGTTGGAAAATTCTGTCAGCCTTAGGCTATTTAATTTATTCCTGTAAATGTATGGGTAGATAAGAAAGACAAATAAAAATATAAATTCTAAACCGTGATAATCCTGAGCTGCTCGCCTTTGAATAGTTTATTAGGCTTCATTTTCATCTTAGGAACTGTTCATATTTAGCATAGACTGTCCATCATACCAAACTAAATTAATTCCTCTATACAAGGAATCATATGCAGATTGAGCTAATATATTTTTTCCATATTGGGAAAATTTTGTTTTAAGTTAAACATATCTAAATTCATACCACTATTTCTCAGCATTATAAATACTTGTCTCATTTTGTCGCCATGCCAATATTTTACACTGTACAGTAGAATAAACTGTAAGAATAAATGATTAATACAGTTCTAAGGTCAATATGTTTTGGTGTCTTGTGACAAGTGATTTACATTATCACAGCAGATTTTATGTGCAAAGGTGAGATAGATCATGTGTGCAGAGGGACTATCAGCTGTAATTAGATCCTAGTAATTAGATCCTATGGCACTCCTTACAGCTGATTCTCCTACCACTCCTTATAACTGCATTCTTATTTTCATTGTACTATTATATGTAATTTGTCAACATTTTAATGCAATTTCCAAGGACACTTTGCTGCTGAGCAGGTGCACCTATGCAAATCATATATTTAGAGCTTACATCCCGAAGCACGTGGGTTTCCTCCAAGTGCCCCAGTTTCCTCCCACTGTCTAAATATATACAGGCAGGTTATCGGCTTCTGACTAAATTTGCCCAAGTGAGTTTGTGCATTTGTGTGTTTCTGGTAAAGAGAGAAGTGAAAATTTAAGCACAACTGGGACATTGTCTGATTATTCAGAGCTGCATAGTATTTTTAAAGTTATATAAAAAGAATAAAATAATAGTAACAATGTTATGGTCTCTGAACATGAGGCTAGGTTTAAGCTGATTTTTTGATCCAGTGACTGTAATTGTTCACGTTTTGTTTACATTTATTTTATTTTTTATTATGTAATTAAAATAATCACCTCCAGAAATGATTAAAAAATATCACAGAGGCAGCTGAGCGATATTGGATATATGGATTGAAGTGGACAGGCCGGTTTCTGTGGTTGTGCACATGCATGAGCTGCCTTGCTGGTAAAACAATAAATTTAAAAATGATTTGCTTTTTGAAAGAAACTGCCTTATTCTAAGAATAAAGCATTTTTAATGGTTTTGTTATTATCCATATGGCTGTAGAATGGGGAGTAGAGCATATATAACAAATGTTACCTAAGACAGAACAGGCAAAAAAGAAGGACAAACAGGAAGCACAACAGCATAAGACAACCTGAAAGCAGGAGCCATAATGCAGCATACAGTTTATAAGGCATAATAATAGGTGACATACGGACAGAGTCGGATTTAGACCTCATAGGGCCCCAGGCAAGATATTGGTTTGGGCTCCCTCGCTCCCTAAAACAATCCATAGCACTATATTTTTTTAGCATAGCATATACTCCTATAGATAAGTAGAAGGGTAAGCTATGTGCCGCCGCACATCACGCTGCTCCTCCTGCATCACCATGCGGCCTCTCATTATTGTCCCTCTCATCACACTGTGCCCTCCTTTATCATTACACTGCATCACACTGTGGTCCCAGCAGTTAAAGAATAATGACCATGGACCCCATATTTTGTCAAAGGATCTAGCACAATTTTGAATTATACTGGTCATATGCTCCATACAATGAATATTAAGCTCAGTGGTCGAAGTGGAAATTTAGAAGTGGCGGTATGAAAAATGTAATGGGAATGTAAACAAGTGAATGGAATTTTATTATTTTACAATGAAGGCAGTATGAGAAGTAGCGGTATGGCATACTACCATATACACCCCACTTCCACCACTGCTTACCTTTCAATTCACACAAATTGTACTTTATCTTTAACTAAACTTAGGTATTAATCATAATTAACATGTCAAGAAACTGCAGTTCAGGGTAAGCAAGCCCAGTAATAAAAACCAGCAGTCTCTTATCACTACCACGTCACAGACCTTTCCGCCACTACAGTAATACCCCATTCATACTGCACCAAAATCCCGGGTTTTTCCTGGGTCGAGCTCAAACGACCCGGGTCTTGGTGCAGTATGAATGGTACAAGTGAAAAATCCCGGGTCTTCAACCCGGGATTTATCGAGGGGTAATTCCCGGGTCGGACCCGGGTTGCCTGCACTATGAATAGTGCAACCCGGGTTTTGGCATAGTTGCATAGGGGAGAGAGAGAGAGAGAGAGGTTTTTTTTTCATATTCCAGCTTTCAGCCAATGAAAGTGCTCTGGTGATGACTCCCACAAATTGCCAGAGCACAGACTTGTGCAGTATGAATGGGGTCAACCCGGGAAGTTCCCGGGTCCAAGGTGCAGTATGAATGGTGTTTCTGAGCTGGGACGCTCCGAGCCCCTGCAAAATCCGGCTTCAAAAACCCGAGATATTGCAGGGGCGGCAGTATGAAAGTGGTATTACTGACCGCAGCCCTCTACCAACAGAAACATGAAATGGAATGTAATAATCACGTTATTATGTCAGTCTTCTGCATGAATCCCAAAGTGCAACATTTAAACAAGTCAGACCTCCTCATGATATAAATCCCACCAGATTCAGGATAGTTGGCAGACTGTCCTGCTCTCTCCTACCTGTTCTCGCAGCTTTCACCACTTGTGGCTGCTGTGTCTTTAGATCAGTTGCTGCTTGTCTGGATCCTGGAATGTTGGATGCCCTATTTGGAAAAGAAAATGGGTACATGAAATTTAGTAAACTCCAACCAGCCCCAGTGTTAAATCAATATAGCACCCACATTTTATAAGTAGGCCTCCCTCCACCCAAAACATTAAATTAATAGTATACACATTTAATAAATAGACATATTTCCCTCCAATCAGCTCAAACATTAAATTAATAGTGTTACCATTTAAAAAAATTAACCTATTTCCCTCCCACAAACACACACAAAATGTACATACACTGGCCCCTTACACACACACATAATATACATACACTGGCCCCTGACACACACATAATATACATACACTGGCCCCTGACATAAGTATAATATACATACACTGGCCCCTGACACACACATAATATACATACACTGGCTCCTGACACACGCATAATATACATACACTGGCCCCTGACACATGCATAATATACATACACTGGCCCCTGACACACACACATATATACATACACTGGCCCCTGACATGCATAATATACATACACTGGCCCCTGACACACATAATATACATACACTGTCCCCTCACACACACATATTATATTAATATACTAACCCCCAACTCACCTTTTTCCAACTGTGCAGTCTTCTTTTTCTTCACACATGGGATGGCACCTGTTATGTGGTGCACGTCACATGTGACTAGGTGCAGGCCACACGTAGAGGAGGGAGGGAGGATACCGGACACCAAGCTATAACACCAGCCCCTCCCCCGACTCGCAGGGGGGAGGGGGTTGCGAGTCGTGGAAGGGGCCGCAATTTTTTTTTTCATTGTCCTTTCCCCCCATCGGCTTTGCTGGGACCCCTGAGAACCGCTGGGCCCTAGGCAGGTGCCTAGGTTGCCTAGCGGAAATTCCGGCCATGCAGAAGGTAAGGGTCATGGACACAGAGGTGCACAAGATGGGCACAGGCAAGAATACAAGAGAGCTTACAAGCTAAAGGGGAGTGGCTGATGGAAGAGAGGTGTTACGAGCCGCGGCGGTACGCAGCATCCTGGCGTAAGGTAGCAGCCGAGCGCGTACATTAGTTTCAATGCACTGTTATATTTTTGGAGGTTGTAGGGACATCGTCCAACTCCAGGGGGAGCTCATTCATGATTCTATTTGTCATTCATACATTTTCCTGGTTGTGATATGACCTATGCTAGTTCCCAGCTAGTAATTAGTCAGCAGCCTACTGAGGCTGATTATCAGCCCTGTCCTCCTCCCTTCTGATTTGAACATCATAGTATTTAAGGCCTCACTGCCGGTTATAGTTTCTGTTTCAGTGCTCTAGCCTGCTCTCTGCACCTGCTTGCTCTTGTATCTGTTTATTGTTGCCGACCCTTGCCTGGATACCTGACTACGTTTGACTGCCTGTGCCCCTTGATTTGTTGCCTGGTCTCTTATGCTGCTGTTTTGCCTGTGACATCTGACCTCGGCTTGTCTACTGTCCAGTGAAGTCCAGGCAAGGGTCGAGGGCCGGCAGCAGACAGAGTACTGTCTGCTGCCGGCCCTCGACCCTTGCCTGAACTTCACTCTGCTGTTTGCTACTATACTCTATCGCTGGGTTCTCCCCAGTCAGTGCACAACTCACGACCCTCTGTTGACTGCGGGCAAGTCTGTCCCCACCACTAGGGGTTCCAGTGAACACCAGACTTCAGAGCAGACTCCGGATTTTGATGTACTGGCTGGAGAGGTTCCTAACAAGAAGATGACAAGGATTGAGTATGCTAATGTGGGGAGAATGGGCCAGTGGTGTAGATCTAGGAGGTGGACTGGTAGACTTTGAACAGGTGAATTGTTAAAGAGCATACAAGGTAGTAGAAGCTGGTGGATAGCTTGATTGTATGTGGTAATACATAGTTATGGGGCTGTATAGGAGAAGTTTTGGCAGTGGTAGTGTGAAGTGGTTATCAGTGGGGAGGTGGTGGTCATTGGCAAAATTGAGAGGATGGGAGGGAGTGTGGAGAGAGATGGTGTTGAAGATTTAGGCAGGGGGGGGGAAAGGCTGATGGCTTTGTAGGTAATGGGTAAGAGTTTGAATTGAATTCTGTAGGTGATAGGGAGCCAAGTGTAGTGATTACAGAGGTGGGACTCAGAAGCAGAGTGGTAAGAAAATAAAATCAATCTTGCAGCAGTGTTGAAATTGAATTGAAGTGAGAAGAGCATGGGCAAACGCAGGATTTGAGGAGGGGGGTTTCCTCGGCACACCACCAGTGGGCGTGACCAGCATGCATGCTATACTTTTAGACAGTGCTAGGTAGCTCTCCAACTCTTCCAATCCCCCTTTAAATACACAAGAAATGCTGCACGAGCAGAGCAGTGTGAAGTGGGACATACCTCCCAACTGTCCCTGTAGTCGGGACAAAGTCCTGACTGAGTGGGTCAGTCAATAAAACTCAGATCTGCCCCACCAGAATCAGGACAGTTGGCAGAAATAGCAATCCTTTTTCCAAAACTCTTCCACACATTTAATTAATAGCGCCCAAACCACCCCATCATTAAATGAATCATCCCACCCTACTATAATAAGTCTGCACCGACCCCACTGTTAAATTAAATTGCCCCACCATAACCACACAAACAAAATAACACCCATTAATTACACACCACCTACCTCACACACTACATTGCCACAAGCCCCGTGCCATCACACACACTACATTTCCACAAGCACTGTGCCATCACACACACACACTACATTGCCACAAGCCCCCTGTGCCATCACACACAGGGCCGCCGAGAGGGGGGGGGAGCGGGTACATTTTACCCGGGCCCGGCCATGCCAGGGGGCCCGGGCCGGGCCCTTGCTGCTATTTTTTGTCATTTTTTTTTTTTATTTTATTTTTTTGTATTTTGCGTATTTTTATTTTTTTTAAAAAAAAATTCCCGCGGGGTAGGGGGAGGGGAGGGGGGGGGGGGGCGTTGGTGGGGGGAGCTATAAGAAATAAAAAAAAAAAAAAAAAAATCAATACTCACGTGACCGCGGCGCCGCGTCCCTCCTCTCCTGTCTTCTCCATTCACACTGACTGTCGGGCGTGACGTCATCAAGTCACGCCCGGCAGTCAGTCAGTGAGGAGCGCCGCAGCCTGACAAGACCAAAGAAGAAGAAGGAAGAGAAGACAGAAGAGAAGAGAAGAAAAGAAAGAAGCTGACAAAAGGTAAGGAAAGAAACTGAGAGGCACAGAGGAGGAAAAGAGAGGGACAGAGGAGGAAAAGAGAGGGACAGAGGAGGAAAAGAGAGGCACAGAGGAGGAAAAGAGAGGCACAGAGGAGGAAAAGAGAGGCACAGAGGAGGAAAAGAGAGGCACAGGGGAGGAAAAGAGAGGCACAGAGGAGGAAAAGAGAGGCACAGAGGAGGAAAAGAGGGGCACAGAGGAGGAAAAGAGAGGCACAGAGGAGGAAAAGAGGGGCACAGAGGAGGAAAAGAGAGGCACAGAGGAGGAAAAGAGGGGCACAGAGGAGGAAAAGAGGGGCACAGAGGAGGAAAAGAGGGGCACAGAGGAGGAAAAGAGAGGCACAGAGGAGGAAAAGGGGGCACAGAGGAGGAAAAGAGAGGCACAGAGGAGGAAAAGAGAGGCACAGAGGAGGAAAAGAGAGGCACAGAGGAGGAAAAGAGGGGCACAGAGGAGGAAAAGAGCGGCACAGAGGAGGAAAAGAGGGGCACAGAGGAGGAAAAGAGGGGCACAGAGGAGGAAAAGAGAGGCACAGAGGAGGAAAAGAGGGGCAGAGAGGCACAGAGGAGGAAAACAGGGGCAGAGAGGCACAGAGGAGGAAAACAGCGGCAGAGAGGCACAGAGTTATAAAAAAAAGGGGCAAAGAGGCACAGAGTGAATAAAAAGGGGGGAAAGCAGCATGGAGGGCGCAGTGTAGTTGTGATGGGGCTTGTTGCAATGTAGTGTGTGTGCGGTAGGTGGTGGCTAATTAATGGGCGCTATTTTGTTTGTAGGGTGATGGTGAGGCAATTTAATAGTGGGGATTATTAATTTAAGATGGGGTGATTTGGGGCCTATTGAATGTGGAGGTGAGTTTGGGGAGGATGAGGTCTATTTATTAAATGTGACTATGAATTATTTAATGGCAGTGATGGTTGCGGGAAATAGGTGTTGCTAGGCTGTTTGCATGACGGGAAATAGGTTTATTTATTACATGTGAATTCTATTATTTTAATGTTGGGGCTGGAGGAAGGCCTAATTATTAATCGTGGGTGCTATTGATTTAACGCTGCGTCTGACTGAAATTTTCTAAATGTAGCCATTTTTTTCCCAAATAGGTCCTTCTACATTCCAAGATCCAGGCAAGCCACAACTAAAGAAACCAGCAGCCTCGGGTGGAGAAAGTGAGAAGAACAGGTAGGACAGAGCAGCATAGTGTGTGAAATGTTGTGATTCTAGTAGGGACAATGCCAATGTTTGGTGAGCCCAGTGGGCGCAGGCCAAGACTGAACTGTTTGTGTACACACTGCATTCTTTGTATACTACACTGTGGTGCTGGATGTCTTAAAAGTCAGGAGTGCTTGGACATATGTGACGCTGTGGTGAATTCAGGACCTAGTGATTTTGATGTGCTAGCTATGCGCCCAACGGTGCATTGCCACGGCCCCAAATGTATGACCACATTCCCGAAAATTTTTGCACCGTCGTTAGGCTAGCCACGCCCCAATGGCGCATTGACACGCCCCTGAATGTATGACCAAACCCGCGTCGTGTTTTTTGCGCCGCCGTCAGGCGGCGCAAAAAATTTTTAGGGCTTACTCAACTATGGGGGGGCCCCATGAGTTTGTTGTACCCGGGCCCTGAATTCCTCTTGGCAGCCCTGATCACACACACACACTACATTGCCACAAGCCCCGTGCCATCACACACACTACATTGCCACAAGCCCCATGCCATCACACACACACACACACACACACACACACACACACACTACATTGCTACATCCCCCCTGCGTTTGTCCCTGGAGAGATGAGTGAAAGGGAGGCCAGACAGGAGGAGGTTGCAGTAGTCGAGAGGAGCGATAATGAGAGAGCGAATAAGAGCTTTGGTGGCATTAAGGGTGAGGAAGGATCTAATCTTGGTGATATTGCTTAGGTGGAAGCAGCAGGTTTTGGAAAGGGACTGAATGTGGGGAAGGAAGGAGGAGTTGAGGATGATATTCAGGCAGCAGACATGAGTAACAGAAGAGAGCATAGTGTTTTCAATGGTTAGGGGAGGTGCAGAGACTCTGGAGGCAGGGGAAGAAGATGATGAGTTTAGTTTTGGACATGTTGAGTTTGAGAAAATGCTGGGCTATCGCTGTGAAGATGGCAAAGAGATGGCTATATGCATAGGAGGGGAGGGAAGGGGAAAGTTCAAGGGATGAGAGGTAAATTTGTGTATCGTTGGCATAGAGAGTGTACAGGAGGCTGAATGAGCTGATTAGTGCATCAAGGGAAGAGGTGTTCAACCAAAAGTGAAGAAGAATGAGGACAGACCTTTGTGGGATCCCAACAGTTACAGAGAAAGTGGTGAGGAGCCAGGGGTAAAGACAGGGAAGGAGGGGTTGGAAAGGTAGGAGGTGAACCAGAGGAGTACACTGTCGTGGCAACCAAGGAAGTGAAGGGTGCGCAGGAGGAGAGGATGGACCACAGTTTTGAGCACTGCAGAGGGGTCCAGAAGGAAGAGCAAGGAGAAATGACCCTTGGGCTTGGCAGAGAGAAGATCGTTAGTGATTTTAGTAAGAGAAAGTCTTGGTAGAGTGAAGGGGATCAAAGCTAAGATTGGAGTGGGTCAAGGAGTGAGTGAGAAGAGAGTAAGTTATAGACAAGAAGCACAAGTAATTTGGAGACAAAGGGAAGGTGTTAGAAAGAGAGAAAGTAGAGAGTGTTTTTTTTAAGGATGGCTGAGACATGAGTGTTTTTAAAGGAGGAGGGGAAAGTTTTGGTAGTATTGGAAGAGGAGAGCCAGGTTTCAATGAGGGGGAGGAGGTTAAGGGGGTGGAGATGACGTGAATGGAGGCTAGTTTATTGCAGAAAGATCTGGAATTCCAGGGAGCACAGGAGAATGGAAGATATGGAAGTGGGGAGATGAGGATAAGACTAGAAGGTGCCCGGTGGGGGGAGGAGGGGGGTGCTGGATTTGGGACAAAGGGTGCATCAGGAACAGAGAGAGGGACTGGGCCTAGGGTTTTGGTTAGGAGAGATGTCCCCGGCAATCAATCGAGTGAGCAAAGCAAGGAGGAAGATAAGGGTGGATGATATGTGGGCTAGGAGCTTTATGGGGTACTAGGAGAATACAGAGGAGGGTGGGTAGGAGCTAAAGAACATAACATGGGAAGTGAGGTAAAGTGGGTAAGACATAATGCGAAACATGGAAAAGGAAGGAAGGGAGTAGTAACTGGAGAGGGGGTTAGAGGGATGGAAATGAAGAATGTGAAGGGAGCATGTAGAGAAAGAAGATCAAGAGGTACAGAGTGGGAAGAGGATAGGGGGGAATGCTCTAGCAAATTTTACAGCCAGCTGGTTTTTGCCAGTGATATCATAATCCCTTTGATGTATAGGGTGAAGCAAAAATAAGCCCTATTGCTGTTAAAAAAATTTGTTCTGTGTGCAGAAATTGCTTAGATTTACTTGCTCAGTAGGCAAGTGTCAACACATATACAATATATCCAGTAAACAAAACTGTAATTATGTTGCTGTATGTCAGATTTTAAAAAGTACAGACATTTCTACGATCAATTCTGAACCTGATAATAAACAGTTGGGTGTCTCTCTTGAGCGATTTTCTTCCATTTTGTAAGTGCTCCTCATGTATATTAATTGTGAGTATAAGCCACAGTTATATAGACATCTCATATAACTCATTTCTTCAAAACAGCCTTGTTTTTTGTGGGGTGAGTAATAATGCCCTGAACATGTTTTGCAATCACTGAATTCCTGCATATACTCTCAGAGTGAAGGGGCCTCCAGGGCTGTACCTGAGTTACTGTCTTGTTGCGGAGCTATTTATAGTTTCAATTATTGATTGCTCAATTCCATGGACTCTCTTTTGCAAGGCATTGCATGTTGTTTACTTTCGTGGGACAAATATTTATGCTTTTATCAGGTTATTTCCATTCAGCTGTTACATTGAAAGGCGCCGATAGGGGGGGGGAGTACAAATTATCAGGGGCTGGCAGTCTAGTATTTTTTGTTAAAAAAATAAAATAAAATTGTAACAGCAGATATCGCTAGCACACCTCCAATCCTCCGTGGATTGGAGGTGTGGGTAATGTTAAGGGGGAGGGAGGGAGCGAGCTGACAGCTGTCAGCAGCTCCCAGACTCTGGGCAGTGACACACTGCCCCAGCAGCAAGAAGGAGGAGTTTCTGCTAAACTTAGGCAAGTGAGCTGGGCTGGTGGTGTTATGATGTGTCTGCTGGGGGTCTTATGATGTGTCTGGTGGGGCTTATGATGTGTTTGGGGGGGTTAGGATGTGTCTGAGGGGGGTGTAGGATGTGTCTGGGGGGGGTTATGATGTGTCTGAGGAGTTGTGATGTGTCTGGGGGGGCAAGGATGTGTCTAGGGAGGGTTAGGATGTGTCTAGGGAGGGTGTAATGTGGCAGTGGTGTAATGTTTTTGTGGGGGGGGCGTGATGTGGCTGTAGGGGTGGCGTGTTAAATGTTATGTTTATTATAATGTCTGTCTTATATATTGCATGCTAAATATTAAGAGGCGCTCAAAAACCCTTAAACATATATATATGTGTATGTGTTTAAGGGTTTTTGAGCGCCTCTTAATTTTTATATAATACATATATTATAATAAAACATAACTTTATATATATAGGAAAGTCCACAGAACACCTCGCAGCAGAGATTCGAACTGCAATTGCCAGCAATGTGCGCATGCCACATCGCTGGCAATTGAATCTCCTCCATATTGTTATTTTATGAATAAATTAGTTTGGAGTTATGTCATTTTCTCTCATTATTGAATTTATGTTTAAGGGTTTTTAAGCGCCTCTTAAATTTTATTTTGCGTTTTACCTTGTATGGTGTTGCAGAGCCCCTAGAGGCAGCCATTTCTCTTATACACTTACAATTATGTTTCATTATCTGATCATTTCAACATATAGGCATCTGTGGTTATTTTTATCACACATATTTTGCTTGTTATATAATTATATACTGCGTGATCTGTGCTGTGTACTGTGTTCACTAATTATTTTACATATTTCATGTACCTATACATTTTCCAAACAGGTCCCAACATTCCAGGATCCATACAAGAATCCAGAACCAGGTAGTGAAAGCTGCAATAACAGGTAGGTGAGAGCAACACCATTTTAATACACAATGGGGGGAATTTAATTGCCGGTGATGTGGCGCGCGGACATCTCTGAAATAATCTCCACAGCAAAGTGTCTCACAGACGTTCCAGAGACACTTTGTGGCTAATTGAATTCCCGCCATAATGTCATGTGTAAAGAGGTGCAGCCACAGTCCATGTTGGCCATGCTCCCATAACTATGTGACCACGCCCCCTTTGAGGGGCGCGATAGCAAACATCCCTTCTCCTACTATGTGTGGAGGGGGCCCAGAAAGTTGCTGTACCAGGGCCCCAAATTTTTCTTGGCAGCCTTGGTTATATTAAGCTGCTTTAGATTAAAGTCAATCTTAAAAAACATTTAAAATGCTTTGTCTATGGCAACTTTTCATACATTTCCCATGTAGTCAATAATATTCACTAACATCAGGTCTACGATATCAGACTTTTCTGAATAGGGGTTGCCATGATAAATAATAGTACTAGTTTTGGTACCCAAAATTGTAGTGGACTACTGAAAAAAGGCTTATTGAGATGCTTTGTGTGGATTGAGGGGAGTGAGGCCTATGTTGGCTGTGTTTCTCAATTGGGAATATTGGCAGGTATACATGATTATGTCTCTCTAAGTAGGTTTTACTGTCCTTTATATATACACTCAGTGGCCACTTATTATGTACACCAATACACCTTCTCATTAATGCAAATATCTAATCAGCCAATCATGTGACAGCAACTCAATGTAAAAAAGCATGTAAAAATTGTAAAGAGGTTCAGTTTTGCTCAGATGGGGAAGAAATATGATCTAAGTGACTTTGGCTGTAGAATGATTGTTGGCACCAGACAGGGTGGTTTGAGTATCTCAGAAATTGTCGATTTCCTGGAATGTTCATGAACAATAGTCTCTAGAGCAGTGGTTCCCAAACTTTTGCAGTTAGTGGCACCCTTAGAGTCTCCAGAATTTTGTTCAAGGCACCCCTCCAAAATATTTACCAAGCAGTCCCGTTTTATAAGTAGTTAGATCAAAAAAACTTAATAAGTATTTAGGTCAGAACAGAAATACTTATTTAGTTGTATGCAAAAATAATACACAGAAATCCAAGGGAAAAGAATCTTTTTATATATTTTTATCAATTATATTTCTGTAAAATAATAATTTACAGCTAACTCACACTGTGCCCCTTCATCCACACACTGTGCCTCTTCATCCACACACTGTGCCCCTTCATCCACACACTGTGCCCTCCTTCATCTCCACACACACTTTGTCCTCCTTCATCTCCACACACTCTGTGCCCTCCTTCATCTCCACACACTCTGTGGCCCTGCATCCACTCACTCTGTGCCCCTGTATCCACACACTCTGCCCCCTCTGCATCCACACACTTTGCCCCTCCTTCATATCCACACACTCTGTGCCCTCCTTCATATCCACACACTCTGCCCCCTCTGCATCCGCTCACTCTGCCCCCTCTGCATCCACTCACTCTGCCCCCTCTGCATCCACTTACTCTGCCCCCTCTGCATCCACTCACTCTGCCTCCTATGCATCCACTCACTCTGCCACCTATGCATCCACTCACTCTGCCTCCTCTGCATCTACTCATTCCACCCCCTCTGCATCCCCTCACTCTGTCCCATCTGCATCCCCTCACTCTACCCCCACTGCATCCCGGCGGCCAGGCAGAGAAAAAACCCCTCAAAAAAACCTTACCAATCCTGTGGCACCCGGGACCCAGCATCCTCCTCTCTCATGCTGCTTGTCACTGAATGTCGGGCGTGATGACGTCACGGCTGACATTAAGTGAGAAGCGAGGAGGGAGGATGCTGGGTCCCGGGCGCCGAGACCCCTGGGAGCCGCAGTGCTCAATTTGGGAACCATGGCTCTAGAGTGTACATAAAGTGGTGCACATAACAAAAACATCCAGTGACTGGCAATTCTGTGGATGAAAAAGCCTCGTTAATGAGAGAGGTCAGAGGAGAATGACTGGTTCCCAAAATAACCATGTGCTACAACAGAGGTATGCAGAAGAGCATGAATTCACTGCTGTATGCACAGCACATTGAACCTTGAAGTGGATAAGCTACAGCAGCAAGGTTTCACACCAGTATCCACTCCTGTCAGCTAAGAACAGGAAACTGAGGCTACAGAGGAAGCAGGCTCACTAAAACTTTGCCTGGCCTGACAAATTTTGATACCTGCTGCGACATGCAGATGGGTCAGAATTTAGTGTAAACAACATGAATCCATGGACCCATCCTGCCTTGTGTCAACAGTGCAGGTTGTTGTTGGTGTAATGGTATGGGATTTGTCTTCTTGGCACATATAAGGCCTTTTAATATTAATTAAGCTATTTTAAATGCCACAGCTTACGTTAAGTATTGTTACTGATTGTGTACATCCCTTTATGGCCACAGTCTACCCATTTTCAAATGGCTACAAATGGTCTCCACAGTCAGCAGATCTCAATCCCAATAGAGCACCTTTTGGATGTGGTGGAATGGGAGATTTGTAGCATGAATGTGCAGCTGACAAATCTACCTTGCAGTAGATCTCATCTAGGATACACAGCTGAAAATGCCTTAGTTTTGCAAAGGTACTCCTATATGGTCCATCCAGCACCTAGCCTCTGCTCTCCAGAGACACCGCCACAAACAAGAAGTGTGCCTAGGTGTACAAAGAGGTGGAAAAATCTGAAGATGTGGATTGGGCAAAAGTGTAACCACATTGGAAGTACAACTACCTACCACTTCAAGATAAAACATTACAGCTTTCCTTGTAAAATTCAGATGATTTATGGGTAATTGCAGTATATTTTAGCCCAGTAAATTAACCTGGTTTTACATGTCCTCCAAAGTGAAGGTTATCAGACACCAGCTTGAAATAAAGTAATCAAACCCCTTACTTTAATGACTTAAACCCTTAATTTAAAACTTAATCCCTTAATGGACCAAATGTATTTTGTACACCCATACTTGCTAACTTTAAAAATCTCAGATCAAGCTGCAGGTGCAGGGAGACCATGGCTCCGCAAATTGCATATTTTTGTCAAAAATGTGCAGCAAATCTTGTCATTGAGGCCTCAATCCCGCCCACTTCACTCAAAACTGGCGGGATCTGGGAGACAGTCCTGCTCTTTGGGGGTCCAGAAGAACTTCCCGAAATTTTGGAGACTCCGAGACATTTTGGGAGAGTAGTCAAGTATGTTTATAACACAAGGACCTGGACAATATTTACAAACTTGTAATGTCTGTGGATAACCAGTAATAGCATTTGCATTTTTTACTCTACCCAAGCAAATGTATATTGTTGTTTTGGGGGTACAAGTATGACTTTATTGTGATGGCATGTTGTAATATATATATATTTCTATTTTAATTATAATATTTATTATTATTATTATTATTATTAATTTTTATTTATAAGGCGCCACTAGGTGTCCGTAGCGCCGTACAGGGACAAACAAAATTACAATACAAGGAGAGACAGCACAGTACAGTAAACAATAAGCACAGTAACTCAGTGAGCTCAAAGCACAGCAAGGGCGGGGGAGGGGAGAGGGGAAGGTCTTTGTACGACGGAGCCCAAGAGGGAGGGCACGGATAATAGGGAGACCCCCGGGGGGGAGAGGAGGGAGGGGACAGGGGGAAGAGGGTCCTCGAGGAGGACGACCAGGTTGCTGGAGAGCAGAGTTAACAGTGGTGAGACAGGAGGAGGGGTGACCCTGCTCAAAGGAGCGTACAATCTAAGGGGTAAGGTAGACAGACAGAAAGACACGGGGGAGAGAGGGAGGAATGGAGGATAGGGGAAGGGGAATGAAGGGGAAGAGGCAGAAGAAAAGGAAGGTAATTAGGTGGGAGACTGGAAGGCTTTACGAAAAAGGTGGGTTTTTAAAGCCCGTTTGAAACTAGACAGATTAGGGGAAGTTCTGATGGAGGGGGGCAGCGCGGGCGAAGTCTTGGATACGCGCATGGGAGGAGGTGATCAGGGGAGAAGAGAGGCGACGGTCATTGGCAGATCGGAGAGGGCAGGAAGGAGCATGAATAAAGAGGAGGGAGGAGATGTAGGGTGCAGTGGAGTTGGCGAGGGCCTTGTATGTAAGAGTGAGGAGCTTGAAGAGGATTCTGAAGGGGAAGGGGAGCCAGTGAAGGGATTGGTAGAGGGGGGAGACCGACGAGGAGGTCTCCCCTATTTAGAGAATTATTCAAAAATAGTCGAGCAATCACTTTGGAAAGTCAGCCAAAATTTACATCCACAAAAATAGTAAATAAAAAAGCACAAAAGAGAATATGTTGTTTTAGGTGCACTGTGAGTTTTATGGTTCTTTTTTTCTTTACAATGGTTTAATTGATATGTATAGTGCACCTCCCAGAGAATAAAATTGGTAAATATACTGGGTATAGAATCTAATAATAGAAAAATTCCTAGGGATGTTGGATACTTTGTGCAGTTAGGATACCTTCAAATTTATGTGAAATTCACAACAATTGGTCATTCCCATCAATTTATCAAAAATGTAGCTAGCCTTTTTTAGCCAAGTAGATAGATATAAAAAAAATGTTTCATTTTAAGGATCTGGGCTTAACATCTAGCAGTAGATTTACCAAACCTTCTAAAAAGGAAAAGTGAAGGTGTTACCAGTTAAATTCTAGTTATAGATTTCAAGAATGTAGAAGATCAGTAATGGGCAACCTGGTATACTGGTTATATGGTGCAGCCCTCTAACCTTCACAAGGCCCACACTCATTTAGGGCCTTAATCTGAGCTACACATTAAAACAATACAATTAATCAAAGAAAGAGACACCTATTAAGCATTTTAAATATGTACTTAAAGCTGTATAATTACAGCTATAGCAAACAAATCTGACAATAAAGCAGGAATGAGCTGGGGACTGGAGGTGAAGGCTTAGAGGGCCACCTGTTGTACATCACTGTACTTGATAAATGATAGCTAGAATCTGATTGACTGCTGTGGACAACATCTCACTTTTAGAAGGTGTGTTAAATGGCCCTCCTAGTCTGGCTTGTTGATATCCTGTTAGGCCTCTGTTTATTTGTGGCACATCACAGCTTTAATTTTCCCCTGCAAAGTCGACGATTTCCGGCGACTTGCAGAAAGCGATATTTCATATATTTACCCCAGATGTAAATACTTGATAGCTTTATTTTTATCCTGAAATTTAAAGTTGATGTGTGACATTCCCGATTCCAACTATAAATCTGCCATTACATTTTAAATTTATCTCGCCCTCCTATGCAACATGGTTTTGCCTGGGTCCAAAGTTACTCCTTTTTTATGCTTTGCTCTCCTTAATGACTCAGGCCCATCATTGTCATCAGTTATTTATATAGTGCCACTAATTCCGCAGCGCTGTACAGAGAACTCATTCACATCAGTCCCTGCCCCTTGGAGCCTACAGTCTAAATTCTCTTACATACACATGCACACAGGCAGAGAGACTATGGCCAAATTTGATAGCAGCCAATTAACCTACTAGTATGTTTTTGGTGTGTGGGAGGAAACCGGAGCACCTGGAGGAAACCCATACAAACTCCACACAAATATGGGCATGGTCTGAAATTGAACTCATAACCCCAGTGCTGTAAGGCAGAAGTGCTAACCATTAAGCCACTGTGCTGTCCATGGTGTTTATCGCTCACAAAGCCTGCTTTAGAATTCATTGCTAATAGTAGCTTAGTAGGTGATACAGGAAATTAACATAGAAATATGTCAGTGTGCAGTGAACAATTTATGAATTATTTATTGAGCACATATATCTATTCTGACACTCAAGAAAAGTGAATATAGAACTGTTCGTTGGTTTACATCTGTAGTTTAAACCTATGGGTTTATCTATGTGTGAAATCTAATATTTTCTTTTTGAAGAATCAGAATAATGTAGGACACATGGGGCCTGATTCATTAAGGATCGCAAATTCCGACATGCACCACATTCTGTGTTAAATTGCTCAGCACATGCCCAAAGACTATATGCCAGAGAACACAAATGTATCTAATTCATCTGCAAGTGCAAAGACCCTTACTACAGCCTACAATTTCAGGGGCAGAATTGGGTGGGGGACTGGGCATAAGCACGTAGTCAATGTACAGTAAGAGTGTGCCAAGCACACGCAGTGCTGTCCGATTCAAGCTTTGGGTATCCTTAAAGCATGTGTTTTTCCGTTGTATCACTTGCACAAGCTACAGGTCGGGTGTAAAGAAAACTGTTAAATTTTTGCGTGCCTTAATGAATCAGACCCATAGTGAGCATAATGATAGGTTAGTCCTACATGTAAATTGCGGTGTATAAGAAAGTCAAGCTATTGAGTTACTGAAGGGGTAAAATTAACATATTAAAACCCAATCTGATTCTATTATAAACCCCTACTAAATGCTGTATGATTTTGGAACTTGTGACTCCCCTGTGCTTCACAATAATGACATTTGAACATATGATGTAGAGAAAGATGACTAGAGGAAATGAACGTCAGCATCCCAAAACTGTTGGTTGTATTTCCCAGTTCACAGCTTCCTTCCACTGCTTCTTTGGATCATGTGACCTTGATGTGCCCTCATAAGAAGGAATCTGATCACAGACTATCCTTTGTATTCACACTTTAGTGATGCTCTTGTTCTGTACATGTGACAACACAGGTTACACTGTGCAAAGACAATCACGCCTTTGTCTAATCACTGATGAAAAATCTTGAGCCAGCGCTCTACTTGGCATGAATTTGCATAGTATCCCTTTGTTACACACATACCAGCTGCCCCCATACACTAATACCTCCTGAAAAATACCAGCTGCTCTCAGGAACCTCTCTAGGATGCTCCCCTCACATACAACAGTTTTCCTAAACATTATCCAGTAGCCATCACTCTCACACATGCCAGCTGCCCTGTACAAATCCTTCTGATCTGTTTCCATGCATTGGACATCATAATTCTATAGGTTACCAGGCTGAGCAGCTGCCACATTACAGTTGTACATGTAACCACACATATATACTGCATCTATAATTTGTAAATTACATTCTCAAACAAGTATCAGCATCCATTCTTTCTGCTTCAGATGACAATATATATACTATTTTGTAGGTCACATCTATGAAAGGCTTCTTGCAATTCTCTAGAAACTGGTCATGCATGCATCAGGCTCAGCTGTCATTATTAACTTCTAAAGGGACAGACTTCCTCAAGAATCAAAGAGGCACAATTAAAATAAGTATTTAGGGTATATGAGCAATGCACTTAAGATCCCTGTTTCATCCAAAAACAGGATCTTGTGAATTGTTCTTAAAAAGCCCTCTATTGTCTGGAGTGTGTGAATACCCTACACCAATGAATGTCCAATTGGTAGCCTTTTATATGCTGGAGGAGGTGTGATGCTGTAACAGATGGCAAATGTTTGCTGACCACAGTAGGTCTAAGTAGGATTAAAAGGATTTTGTCACAGAGATACAGATGTGCTCTGTGTTAGGAAGTTTCTGCTTAAGTATCTGTATACAAATATTTTTCATTCTATAAAGGCAAAAATTCTTACCAGTTCAGAAACTTCACCAATTTATCAAGGTTTATAAAAGGCCATTCCATCCAAGTGCAGTACTGAAATTAGAGACCTGTGACCATGAATTAAAGTTTTATATATATTGTTTTATGTTTTTTGTTTCAACTGTATTTACTATTTTTGTCATATTACTACTTATACTGCATCACTTGTCTTTCTTCTTGGCAGTTCATGAATAATAACAATTCAGATGAAAGGGAGGAGTCAGAATTAACCCAGTCATCTACCTAGTTGCGCATATTTGAAAACAATTTTAAGGGACACATAGCTACTGTGTTGTGTGGAACTCTGTAGACAATGAGGGGTGTTCACCAAAGTAATGGATTAAAAAAAAAAGAGAAATGAGTATGTAAAAAATAGAAAGTATTGGTATTGGCAATATAGATATTGATATTTTGATTTTGTGTAAGAAAACTTAAGTAAATTTTATTATAGTATGACAATTATGCCTTTTACATTTAACTGGTCAGTTTATTTCTACTGGTGCTATTTTCATTTCCCTGTTGTAAAATTGTCACCTGTACAGGTTTCCATAGTTTATAAAAATTGACGTTCATTATGGATTTCTTAAGGATTTCGATATAAAATAAATTGATAATATGACAACATTTTTTGACTACTGGATTTAATAATAGTACAATTCATACAGTGTTTAGTGCATTTAAACTTACACAGCATAGAGGATACATTGACAAAATGAGAACTGCAGCCCACAGCCAAAGGGAAGGAAAAATGAGAGGTTTGACAATCTTAAAAACCAGGGACACTATCAGGGTCAAATGTTTCCAGGGACAAATCTTCAAAACCTTTTATTGTCCCTGACCATCATAAATAGTTTATAGCTACGGTTTTAGATAAATCCTTGGATTTTTTTATTTACCAGTGTTATTGTTCTAATGTTCACACATGCACCCAAACATATATGTACAAACACACCCACTATCACACATATTCTGCAATACACACAAATACAATTACATTTATGATCACAAACAGAAGCACACATATGCAGCTTGCACCGAATAGGCAATGCTGCTTTCGATTTAATAGCTACCAGCTATAGTTTTGTTTAAATCAGTTCAAGCTACAGAACTGGACCAAACGCCAGAGAATAAAGAGTACAAAGGACTCTTACTACAGCCTATGATGTAGATACAGATGTACAGATGTAGATATAGATCAGTTCCTTGTTGAATGCATGTATAATGCATGTATAAGCTTTTTGGGAACCCTCACACTAATATCAGCAGTGATAAAGCACATTATACCAGAAGTGACCTCCGATATAATACCTGAACAGTTCTCTGCTCCACACAGAGCCAATTATCTGGTAAATTGTGTTCATGACAAACCACATTCTCTAATGGCTAGTGTACAATACGGAATCCATTCTCTAGTAGCTATTTTACATTATAGAGCCAATTGACTGGCAGTTAGTAAACAAGACCTAGATGTCTTGCACTTAGTCTACAATACAAAACCCACCCTTTGGTAGTTAGGGTATATTACAGAGTCCATTGCCTAGATGCTAGTATGTAGCATAGATTCAGTTGATTACCTGGTGGTCAGTATATAATAGAGATCCCTTTACTTGGTGGCCAGTGTCCAAAACAGAGCCCAATCCCTGTTGACCAGTGTACTGTACAGAGGCCAATGTTCAATACTGAGCCTTGTCCTTAGTGGAAAGTTTACAGCCCTGTCACTGGTGACCACTGCACAGTATAGAGTCCAGTTCCCGATGGCCAATGAACAGTACCGAGCACAGTCCCAAGTGTATAATACAGATCACAGTTCCCAGTGAAGAGTGTACAGTACATAACCCATTCCCCGGTGATAGTGTACAAAATAGACACTAGGCTCTGGTGATGAGTGCACTACTGTGCACTCAAAGTGCACTACTGTGCACTCAAAGCCCATTCACTGTGATCAATGCACAGTACAGAGCCCAATCCCTGGTCAACTGTCAGTGTCCTCTCCCTCCCTGGTGGCCAGTGCACAGTGAAGAGCTCAGACTGGTGGCTAGTGTTGCATTTACCTGCTACATCTCCAAGCAGGAGTCACTCCATATGGGATCTGGATAATTGGTGGTAACAGTGGAAGCCACGCACTATAAATCTCATGAGTGTCTCATGATTTATTAATATTGTTAGGCTGAAAACTATATTTTCCTGTCTGACAATATGTACATATCAGCCTCCTGGTAGCTGTCTACAAGATATTAATGACAGCTCCTGGTTGCTCTTCTCCCTAACAATATTAAAGCAATTTAGAGGGGCCCAGTGGATGCTGTGGCAAAATGAGGGGTTAAACATGTCCTGCTATTACTACACCAAATAAGATCACATACATGTTTGCTGTTCTTACTATACAGACATAAATGCTAACTAATTGTTATGCAACCCTGCATAATTCAATTGTGGACTTATTTTTACATTATGTTCTAATAACCTTAACCTGACAGGGCTGGTTTTCAAGTTCAAATTGGCTGAATTTAAATAGGTAGAACAAAAAATATTAAACATAGTTGACAGTATGCCTTTAATGACTTAATGACTGTTTCCACATTACTTCACCTGAGCTAGCTAAGTGCGGCTTAACACCTGTGCAATCATGCCAAGGAAATATAAATAGGCACAATTTAATCTTGCCCTAGAATTGTACACTAAATCTCTTACATAAAAGGATTAACAGGGATGGAAATGCATTATCTTACCAGTATTGCTTTGGAAGCAGTAAATGTTTCAAGACTGGAATCATCTCAGATAAACTATATATTCCCTTCCCTGGTATTGGGGGCTGTATACAGGGCTACCAACTTTCAGAAAAAATGCTGGAGAACAAACAAATCTTCTAGAGACAAAGCTGCAAAATCTGCAACTTGAGAACTGAAAAGTCTGCTGACTAGCAATCATTCTTTGTGTACATGTGTGCCTACATGACCAAAACATGACATCAAAGCCCAACCTATAACTAAGTTATGACTGCTCATTTTATTAATTTAATCTTTTTAGTGTTTCTCCTCAAATAGTTCTCTGTTTAGGCTCAGGTATGTCTTAAATCAATGATGAGATTGAGGGGACATTAGAATTACCTTTAAAATATGTTACTTTTTTGTGTTTTTGAAGACTTTTATTACATTGATTGAGGAATGTCTAGAAATTCCTGCCTCACCTCACTTCTGCCTCACAGCACTGGTGTCATGAGTTTGATTCCTGTTCAGAGCCTTATCTGTGTGGAAATTATATGTTCTCCCCATGTTTGCGAGAGTTTCCATGGGTGCTCTGGTTTCCTCTCATACTCTAAAAACACACTAGTAGGTAAATTGGCTGCTATTAAATTGACCTTAGTCTTCTTTGGGGGTATATTTACTAAACTGCGGGTTTATAAAAGTGGATATGTTGCCTATAGCAACCAGCCAGATTCTAGTTATTTATTTGGTACATGCTACAAAATGACAGCTAGATTCTGATTGGTTGCTATCACTTTTTCAAACCCGCAGTTTAGTAAATATACCCCTTGGTATGTGTGTATGTTAGGAAATTTAGACTGTAAGCTCCAATAGGGCAGGGACTGATGTGAGTGAGTTCTCAGTACAGCAATGCAGTATTGGTGGCGCTATATAAATAGATAAAAAAGTGCACTGGAAGGTGCAAAATGTGTCCCATTGAAAGTATAGGGACGACACCCGATCTCCAGTAACTGAGAGGTGGTAGAGAATGCAAGTCCTTTTGCAGGAAGGAAAAGGCTGTTCTCCCTCCCTTATCTGACTATTATTTTTTTATATACATTATATAGAAGGTTTGTTTTATTTGTTTTTTTCTATGTATTTTATTTAATTTTGCTTTTTAAAAAAAATCCCATAAATCCTGGGAAGTTTCCTCAATAAAATTGATGAGGTGTAAAACTTTTAACCACCTTCTGAGGTAAAAACTGTTTTGAGAGAACTCATCACCAAGGCAAAAAAAAAGGAGTACATTTTTTTCATGGAAAAACTATTTTACAATGCAAGGGGTGTAAATTAGTTTATTATTTTGCAAGTAAGGAAAATACTGGCTGTTTTTTCATCTAGCACACAAATACTTGATAGCTTTATTTTTAAACTGAAATTTAAACTTGATCTAGGACATGCCCTACCCCAACTATAAATCTGTCCCCACATTTTAAATTTACATCCCCTGAATTGCAACATGGTTTTGCAAAGTTACTCTTTTTTTCTGCTTTGCTCTCCATAATGACTCAGGTCCATAGGCAACTATGACTATATCATGTGTTACGTTTGAATAAGCTCCAGGAATGCAATAGGCATAACAATTGTTGTCAAATCTGCATTTGTGGGGCCCCCTGGTAACCTATGGCCACACCCATGAGAAAACCAGGGCAAAAGAGAGGAAGGCGCATTACCAACACCCCCCCAAATGTCATATACTTTACATGGGATTACACCATCAATAACTTTTGGCCAGTAGACCCCCAAATGGGACATGAATTAAACTGCTGGCTTCTAATTAGTCTGTTTTGTGTGATGTATGTGTTCCTTTCAGATATATTTCAATTACCCTTCATATTTCCCAAGTAAGAAGTTTAAATATGTAAAAAAAAACATAAAACAACTGTGCCTTTGACCCATACTTGCCAATTCTCCCAGAATGTCCGGAGACCCCCGGAGTCTGGGTAGGTGTCCCGGATTCCCGAGAGAGTATGGCAGGCTCCCGCATCTGCCCACTTCCTAGTGAAGTGGGCAGAATTAGGAAATCGTGGCATTTGGCCCCGCCAAAATGGTGTGATTTGCATAGCTACATCCCCCCGAAACGCCCACATCCCCTAAGCAGCTCTGGGGCGCCGACTTGAGAAAGTCGGAAGGTATGCTTTGACCACAGCTACTGTTCAATCCCGATCATGACATACTACTCGTGGCTGTGTACAGATGTTGTACAGATTTACTTTTATTAAAACACTGGCTTTGAACAATTATTGTATTATTGAAATATTTACACTTTTTTTGGAAATATCACTGTGAAATTGCATAAGGTTCAAAGTTGGGTCTGGTAATGGTAGTATTAGTTAGCTTTCTAATCAGTTTACTTTAGCGTTCTTAATTTATTATAATGCTGTTTTCAACAAAAGCTTGTTGACCCAATTTTCTCTCTCTCTGCAGTTGTCTCACATGGGACTTAGCCATGGTTACATTACACCTGCTTACATAGACGCATCCTGTGGAATGTTTTGTTTACGTGTTGCTTTCCTGGAGCTTATTCAAGCTTAATATATGACATAGCAAACAGCAAGGTCCTGATTCATTTAGGAAAGTAAAGTAAAAAAAAGGAGTACATTTGCTCCTGGATGTACCATGTTACAATGCAAATTAGTTAATTATTTTGCACATAAGGAAAATACTGGCTGTTTTTTCATGTAGCACACAAAACCTTGATTTTAGCTTTACACTGAAATTTACAGTTGATCTAGGACATGCCCTACCCCAACTATAAAGCTGTCCTCACATTTTAAAGTTAGCTCCCCCCAATGCAACATGGTTTTGCCAAGGTGCAAATTTACTCCCTTTTTTGCTTTCCTTTCCTTAATGAATCAGGCCCCAAATGTTTATTTACATTTACATTTTTATGTTTTCATACCTTTCTTTCCGCAGCCCTCCCAAAACGAAACATACTGCAGAAAATATACTGTATACCACAGTTACCTGCTGTCTCAAATTCTCTCTGCTTGGATAAACGCAGTCTGTCTTGTCTCTGGAAATTGGTGTCTTTGGCAATGTTCCTATGTTATAAAACGACTAACTGTACAGTGCAACTTATTTCTTTCTATATATGATATGTGATTCTTATAATATATTCTTTTTGCTCTGAGTTTTACCAGTGAATATTAATTGAGGATGAATACTTAAAAAACCAAAAATGACATGAGAATGAACATATCATGATGAGAGTTAAATTGCTGTCAGGCCTGCTAGACGGATGTGTTTTTATGCAACTGCCTAACAGCAACAGCTCTTGGAAGTTTTATTTATATGGCATCTGTGAAATACACATAAACATAATGACACACAAGTAAAGAAACAAATGCAAATGGCTGAAAACACATGGGTGAGACAGCAGACAGATTGATTGATTTTATTTTTGTAGAAGTCCCAACTTGGAAAGGAATTTCCTAATTGTTTCTGCTTTGTTTACAAGTTCATCTACACATCTGCCACAACAGGTCCATATGACTTACAGCCTAGGGAGCAATAATCTCTATTTTTCTGCAGCACTTCCCAAGTGACCCTCCTTAGACACAAATACCCTTGTTCTTCTTTCTTTCACATTGTCCTAATTCTAGTTCTCTTATTTAGATCTTTATGAATGCATTCAATTCTTGGCTCCTAAAAGCGTCTGTCTGATCCTAAATTCACCATTGGAATAATTATAAAACGCATAAAGAACATTTATGAAATGTTGATGCCCAGAACAGCCTAACTGATTCCGTAATTTTTCAAGTGCAGTTCTCAAAAGGAAAGCAAATGTCTGATCTGGTCCAATCCCACAGAAGAGCTACTCTAGCACAAATTGTGGAAAAAGTTAATGATGGCTATGATAGAAAAGTGTCAGAACACACAGTGCATCACAGCTTGCTATGTATGAACCTGCGTAGACAGATCTATCAGGGTGCCCAGGCTGACCACTGTCCACTGCCGAAAACACCTACAATGTATGTGCCTGCGTAGCCAGATCTATCAGTGTGCCCATGCTGGCCGCTTTCCACTGCCGAAAACACCTACAATGGGCACATGAGTGCCAGAAACTGGACCATGGAGCAATGGAAGAAGGTGACCTGGTCTAATGAAACATGTTTTCTTTTACATCATGTGGATGACCAGGTGTGTGTGCGTCATTTACCTGGCGCCAGGATGCACTATGGGCAGAAGACAAACCAGAGGAGGCAGTGTGATGTTCTGGGAAATGTTCTGGATCCTGGCATTTATGTGGATGTTACTTTGACATTAATCACCTATCTAAACACTGTTGCAGACCAAGTACACCCCTTCATGGCAATGGTATTGTCACAAAAGCCGTTGGAATGGTCTTGATCTCTGCTTGAGTGACAGCTAACCCAGAGAGGTGCAGAGTCTAATGGAGGAGAGGTATTCACCAGGGATTCCCACAAGGGAATATGGTCTTAGCTGCTCTGAACCACATGTCGTGGTCCTCTTGGGGACGCAGAGCAGATAATAGAGAACCACAAAGTAACTGTAAGGCAGAATGGAATGTAGCCTCAGGTTCATGGAATTCCGGAACAGGACGGGTGCTGTGCGATGATCAGCAGTATAGCCACAAATCATGATAATAGGATAGGCTGAGCAGGAAGCACAGTCATAGGTCTAAATAGCGGAATAAGCTGAACAGATACAGCTGTGAAGCGATGCACTGCAGTGAGCAGAAGCACTAAGATCCACACAGATGTTGTAACTCTGGTATTGTAGTTTTGGGTACTACAAGAGATAACACTGGAACAGGACCGATGATGAGCAATGCTATGCAGTGAGACCACAGGTCTTGATTGTGGAGTAAGCTGAACAGGTAATGCTTTGAGGCCACGGTCTTGACTGTGGAATAAGCTGAACAGGTAATGCTGTGAAGCAATGAATTGCGGAGAGCAAAAGCACTAAAATCCACACAGATGTTATAACTCTGTACCAGGACCAATGATGAGCAATACCCTGCAGTGAGGTCACAGGTCTTGACTGTGGAGTAAGCTAAACAGGTAATGCTATGAAGTGGTGAACTGCGGAGAGCAAAAGCACTAAGATCCACACAGGTGTTGTAACTCTGGAACAGGACCGATGATGAACTGCTGAACGAATGGCCTAACTCGCAAAGACAGGAACAAAGGTAAGTATGAGCACAGACGGGAGTCAGAGGAGATGCTTCCTATCAGGTAGGAGACCTGATGAGCTGACACCCAGAGAAAGGTAGAGGACCCTTATAAAGGGAACTGGCTGGTGATCCTACTATCACCGTGGAGCAGAGGTTTTAAAAGGTTCCCGGGGTTACACATGTGCAGAATTCTTGCCAAGATGGCATCTGAGGGTAGGGGAACACCAGGCTGTACAACAGATAGGAGTAACCATAGGAAACCCATGTATACAAGGCTCAGAATGGAACTAAACCAGTGAGATGCATGATAGGTATACCCTGATGGCAGTGGCCTCTTTCATCACTATAATGGTTTGAGGAACATGACAAAGAGGTCAAGATGTTGATTTAGCCTCCAAATTCCCCAGATCTGATTCCAATTGAGCATCTGTGGGATGTGCTGAAAAAAGAAGTTGGAGCCATGGAGGCCCCACCCCGCAACTTACAGACCTTAAAGGATCTACTGCCAACGTCTTGGTGCCAGATACCACAGGACACCTTCAGAGGCCTTGACTAGTGAGAGCTGTTTTGGTGGGTTGGGAATGATATGTCAACAGTGACATTGTCAACACTTATACTGTCCACACCAAAATGGTGGTATAAATGTCGACATATTCATTCAGTAGACATGTTTAAATGTAGACAATCACAATGTCGGCAATACAGCTGGTGGGACGGCATAAAATAGTTAATAGTAAAAAAAACACCTCCCAAAAAACATTCATCTGGGTACTGCTGGATTAATACAGTAAATAAATACATAAACCAGCATAAGCCCCCCCCTCCCACCAACGGATTAACCCTATTGGTGCCAGTCTAGGCTGGTACTGGTAAAATCGGGAAGACAAAAAATGTTGGATCCCCCTGATTTTACTAGAACCAGCAACAGGCTGGTCAGCACAGGGCTGGTTTCCCTAGGGAGATGGGGTCCGCAAAAAGAAGAAACCCCCTGCTAAGGGGCATCCAGCCCAGGTTGAACGCACTATGGCTCTTCCCACATACCTGGACAGTGGGTGTGGGGTAATGGTGTTGGTGCACTACAGGTCCCAGCAAGTCCAGCTTGCTATTAACAGTTTGGGCATGCTTGTGTTTGTAGTACTACAAGCACCAGCATACCCATGGCTGCCAGGGCATGCTGGCACTTTTGGAACCACAAGACAAAATTTACACCAAGGGGTAAATGTATTATGCTCCGGTTTTTTCATCTCTCGGGAGATCGGCGACTTTGCATATAAAATTTAAAGCGGTGCTGGCTTGTAAAGGCAAGTTTGCCTTTACAAGCCAGCAATAACTGCAGCATCCGGTGTCCGCCATCAGTGGAGTGGGATTTAGACGGTTGATGGAGGTATTGTGTCCTCGGTAGCAAATCCCATCGAGATTCCACTTCAGTAGGCAGGCGATACCAAAGATGTACAGAGAAGTACGAACAAGTGTCCTCAGTGCTCTGAAAAATGCGGTTGTACCCACTGTCCACTTAACCACGGACATGTTGACAAGTGGTTCAGGGCAAACGAAGGACTATATGACTGTGACAGCCCACTGGGTAGATGCATCGCCTTCCGCAGCAACAGCAGCAGCTGCATCAGTAGCAGCATCTCCACAATGGCTGCTTGTGCCAAGGCAGGCAACGTTGTGTATCACAGGTTTTAATAAGAGGCACAACGCTGACAACCTCTTAGAAAAACTGAGGGAAATAATCTCGCAGTGGCTTAACCCACTTGGACTCTCCTGGGGATTTGTGGTGTCAGACAACGCCGGTAACATTGTGCGGGCATTACATATGGGCAATTTCCAGCACGTCCCATGTTTTGCCCACACCGTTAATTTGGTGGTGCAGCATTACCTGAAGAGTGACAGGGGTGTGCTGGAGATGCTTGCGGTGGCCCGCAAAATTGCTGGACACTTTCGGCATTCAGCCAGTGCCTACCGCAGACTCGAGCAACATCAAAAAAGTCTGAACCTGCCCTGCCATCACCTCAAACAAGAGGTTGTGACGCGCTGGAACTCCACCCTCTATATGCTGCAGAGGATGGAGGAGCAGCAAAAGGCCATTCAAGCCTACACAGCCACCTACGACATAGGAAAAGGAGTGGGGATGCGCAGTGGAGACTGATTTCCGTGTTGTGCAAGGTTCTCCAGCCGTTTGAACTTGCCACACGAGAAGTCAGTTCCGACACTGCAAGCTTGAGTCAGGTCATTCCCCTGATCAGGCTGTTGCAGAAGCAGCTGGAGAAAGTGAGGGAGGAGCTGGTAAAGCATTGCGATTCCACCAAGCATGTAGCTCTTGTGGATGAAGCCCTTCGTACGCTTTGCCAGGATCCGAGGGTGGTCACTCTTTTAAAGTCAGAGGAATACATTCTGGCCACCATGCTCGATCCTCGGTTTTAAGCATATGTTGTGTCTCTGTTTCCGGCGGACACAAGTCCACAGCGGTGCAAAGACCTGCTGGTCAGGAGATTGTCCTCTGAAGTGGACCGTGACATGCCAACAGGTCCACCTTAATTTTCTTCCACACCTGTGGCTGCGAGAAAAAAAAGCTCAATTTTCCTAAAAGACCCGCTGGCGGGGATGCAGACAACATCTGGTCCGGACTGAAGGACCTGCCAACCATTGCAGACATGTCTACTGTCGCTGCATTGGATGCTGTCACAATAGAAAAAATGGTGGAGGATTATTTTGCTGACACCATCCAAATAGTCATGTCAGATAGTCCATATTGTTACTGGCAGGAAAAAAAGGCAGTTTGGAAGCCCCTGTACAAACTGGCTCTATTTTACCTGAGGTGTCCCCCCTCCAGTGTGTACTCGGAAAGAGTTTTTAGTGCAGCGGGGAACCTGGTCAGTGAGCGGCGAAGGAGGTTGCTTCCGCAGAACGTTGAAAAAATGATGTTCATAAAAATGAATTATCAATTCCTCAATCAAGTACAGCACTGCCCTCCAGATACTACAGAGGGACCTGTGGTTGTGGAGTCCAGCGGGGACGAATTGATAATGTGGGAGGATGAGGAAGTACACACTGAAGGGGGTGAGGAATCAGAGGATGAGGATGAGGATGACATCTTGCCTCAGTAGAGCCTGTTTAGTTTGTACAGGGAGATATGAATAGCTTTTTTGGTGTAGGGGCCCAAACAAACCAATCATTTCAGCCACAGTTGTTTGGTAGGCCCTGTCGCTGAAATGATTGGTTTGTTAAAGTGTGCATGTCCTATTTCAACAACATAAGGGTGGGTGGGAGGGCCCAAGGACAATTCCATCTTGCAACTCTTTTTTTGCCATTATGTGACCATTCAACAGTCGTTTGCCATGAGCACAAAGTAAAACAAAATTAAAACAAATTCAACAAATTAAACCAAAAGTAAAATGCCCTGTCATAATCAAAAACAAGAGGCATTGATATGCTAGAACTACTGTAGTGTTTATAAGTTATATGTCCTATTTCAACAACATAAGGGTTGGTGGGAGGGCCCAAGGACAATTCCATCTTGCACCTTTTTTTTTTTCTTTGCCAGCTCGTTTTGTGGGGGTCCAAACAAACCAATCATTTCAGCCACAGTTTGGTAGGCCCTTTCGCTGAAATGATTGGTTTGTTAAAGAGCGCATGTCCTATTTCAACAACATAAGGGTGGGTGGGAGGGCCCAAGGACAATTCCATCTTGCAAATCTTTTTTTGGCATTATGTGATCGTCCAACAGTCGTTTGCCATGAGCACAAAGTAGTCATCCTATGGCAAAGCGGATAACTGCGGCCTTAACAGCAATGTTGGTGTTAGACATGCATCCGGTGTCCGCCATCTGTGCAGTGGAATTCAGACCAGTTGTAGGAGGTATTGTGGCCCCAGTACCAAATTGGGTACCGGGGCCACTCCACTACGCAGTCCAGATAGATGCGTATCAGATATTAAAGTTCGTTCACTGTTGCTGCCAAATAAAAAAATAAGGAAAATGCCCTGTCATCATCGAAAACAAGAGGTAGTGACGCGCTAGAACTCCACCCTCTATATGCTGCAGAGGATGTAGGAGCAGCCATCTGTGCAGTGGAATTCAGACCAGTTGGAGGAGGTATTGTGGCCCCGGTACTAAATTGGGTACCGGGGCCACTCCACTACACAGTCCAGAAAGCTACCTCGGTGCAACAATATCAATAAAGGGAAGAGCGGACGTCCCTTTAGCGACTTTTTACAGCCATGTTGTCGTGAGCAATGACTGTAATTTCGTACTCACTGTTGTAGATCGGTCGGAAGTTTATACACACTACACAACGGAAACGAGATTGGAACAAAAATATTAAACGGTACGACCAACCAAATGAGGCGACAATCGTCCATTTGGGCAGACTTTCGACCATCGTGTCATTACACACACTGACCCGACTTTTGAATGAGCGTTCGTATGTCGGCTGATTGAGCCGATTATTGGACGAAAACCGTGTAGTGTGTACCCAGCTTTAGTCAGTGGGCCAATTGAGTTCACCCAGATCCAATGCTGGCCCGGATCAGCATTGTTTTGTAACCAAATAGGGAGGGGGAGGCTTCTCACAGGAAGTATGAAACAGCTGAGGATACTGACACGTCACAAAGTAGTGGAAGGGGCTTAGAATATGAGGGTCTCAGGAGGTGGGATTTAATTATTGACTGACTTTTGTGCGAGCACATTCCAAAACCAGACTTGATGGCAGAGAAACAGTAGGTGGGCTACTGCTGAGGTCATATTCTACCTCCACTCCTGCTACCACCAGGGCTGCCAAGAGGAATTCAGGGCCCCGGTACAACAAATTCATGGGGCCCCCCTTATAGTTGAGTATGCTTAAAAAAAATTCAGGGTGTGTGGTCATGCATTTGGGGGCGTGACAAATGCGTCATTGGGGCGTAGCTAACACACCAAAATCACTAGGCTCTGAATTCGCCGGAGCGTCACATATGTCCATGCACTCCTGACTTTCAGGACATCTAGCACCACAGTGTAGTATAGAAAGAATGCAGTGTGTACACAAAGGGTTCAGTCTTGGCCTGCACCTTACATTGGGCAGAACACTCACCAAAAATTGCCATTGTCCCTACTAGAATCACAGAATTTCACATACTGTCCTGCTCTCTCCTACCTGTTCTTCTATCTTTCACCACCTGTGGCTGTAGGTTTCTTTAGTTGCGGCTTGTCTGGATCCTGGAATGCTGGGGGCCCTATTTGAAAAAAAATGGCTACATTTAGATAATTCCAAACAACCCTGGCGTTAAATTAATACCACCCACGATTAATATTTAGGCCTTCCTCCAGCTCCAACATTACAATAATGTGCCCCTTCATCAGTGCTATGCCTTATGAGCACACTGCGCCCTCCATGCTGCTTTTGCCCCCTTCACCTGGCTCCCCTTCATCACACTATACTATGCTGCGGCCCCCCCTTTTTCAATCCCACTGTGCCATGCTGCCCCCCTGTTTTTTAACCCCACTGTGCCATGCACCCCCCTCCTGTTTTTTAACCCCTGTGCCATGCTGCCCCTTATTTTTTAACCCTACTGTGACATGCTCCCCCCTGTTTTTTAACCCCTCTGTGCCATGCCCCCCCTCATTTTGTAACCCCTCTGTGCCATGCCCCCCCCGTTTTTTAACCCCTCTGTGCCATGCCCCCCTGTTTTTTATCACCTCTGTGCCATGCCCCCCTCGTTTTTTAACCCCTTTGTGCCATGCCCCCCTCGTTTTTTAACCCCTTTGTGCCATGCCCCCTCGTTTTTTAACCCCTCTGTGCCATGCCCCCCCTGTTTTTTAACCCCTATGTGTCATGCCCCCCCTCATTTCTTAACCCCCTTTGTGCCATGCCCCCATTTTTTAACCCCCCTGTGTCATCCTGCCCCCCCCCCCCCGTTTTTAACCCCCGTGTCATGCTGCCTCCCCCTCGTTTTTTAACCCCTTTGTGCCATGCCCCCCCCTCCCGTTTTTTAACCCCTCTCTGTCATGCTGCCACCCCTGTTTTCTTCCCTTTACTTACCTTTTCCTTTTCTTCTCTCTTCATTCTTGGTCTTCTCCGCTCCTCTCTGCTCCATTCAGACTGTCTGAAAGCTGGGCGTGACATAATGACATCCCGCCCGGCATTCAGACAGTCTAAATGGAGCAGAGAGGAGCAGAGAGGAGGGACGGCGGCACCGCGATCACGTGAGTCACATGAGTATGTTTATTTTTTTTTTAACTACCCTGCTCCCCCCACCAACGACCGCCCCCCCCCCTCCGCCGCGCAAAAACCCCCCAAAAAAACCCCCAAAAATTAGTTTTGAAAAAACAAACAAAAAAAAATGGTGGCGCCGGACATGTCTGGCATGCCCGGGTCCGGGTAATTAGTGCCCGCTCCCCCCCCCCCCTCTCAGCAGCCCTGGCTACCACCCGGTGCAGCTACCATAAATGAAAAGGGATTATGGCCCAGGGAGGGGGCAAGAACTGGGTGTTTTTGAAAGAAGTTATAAAGGGAATCCTGGAGGAACAGGTGGTGGTTGCTGTGGTATTTCCTTGAAGAAGGACTTGGACTGATGTTAAAAAGTTGTACTCCATCAGTGCCAGAGGAGATTGTTTGAACCAGGAACCTGCTCAGTCAGATCGGGTGCTGTATATTTAGGACTGATTTGTCATCGTTCCACTCCTAGATTCTGGGGAATTAGTGAGCATTCATAGGGAGACTGATACCCTGAGTCCCACCAAGCTGGTGGAAAGTTGACCAAGTGGCCGGGATCAGCAAGTACACAGACCCACCCAACAGATCGGAACGCTTGGCCCCCTGATTGTTGAACTGGGGACTTTGTTGCCAGGACAGGAGTTGGTGACTGTTGGGACTCTAAACGGTAACCTGCTGGGGACTTTGTGGGGTTTTTTGCTGACACTGGTGAAGTTACTGATACTTTGATATATTTGGTGGGGAAATACGTTTCTCCTTGGGGAGCACTGTTGCATTTGCATTGATGAATAAAGAGGTTATTTTCTCTTTCTTGCCTCCTTACCTGTGTGATCTGTGAACCTAGAGGGCCGGTTATGCTTCCAACCCCGCTGTCCTCACACTAACAATGCAAACTTTTTCCCTTGTTCATCTCCTTTCTCTGTCCTTCTCCACCATTCTTGCCATTTACATCATTGACAAATTCAACACAACTATCCATCAATAAATTTCTTCTCCCAAGTTCCAGTACCCCTCACCCACTTTTTCCTCCAATTACCTATCCTCCCTCAGTTATTTCTCTCCCATTATTGAGGATGAGATCTTTTCTCTTCTCTTCTTGCACAACCTGTCCTATTGACCTCATTTCCTCAAAACTCCCTCCAATGCTTGCCCACATAATCACTCACTTCTTTAACCTGTCCCTTTTCACTGGCACTTTCCCTGCTGTCTTTAAACATATGCTATTCTCCCCTATTCTAAATAAAGTGTCTATCGACTCTACCCCTTTCTCCCTATTTCTCTCCTCCCTTTTGCTTCCAAACTGCATGATAGTGACCTCACTAAAGGGACCAATGATTTGCTTGAAGCTAAGTTGAAGAGTCCCTTCTTCACACTCATCCTCATTCACCTCTCTGCCGCTTTTGATACAGTTGACCACCCTCTTCTTCTGCACACTGTTCACTACCTTTTCCTTCATAGCACAGGGTTCTCCTAGTTCCCCCTACTTTTCTGAACGCTCCTTCGGTGTATCTACCTCTAGTGCATACTTCTTTATACTCCCACTATCTGTTGGGTACCATCAGGGCTCTGTACTTTGCCATCTACTTACCTCTCTTTATACGCCATCCCATGGAGAACTAATATGTTCATTTGGCTTTGACTACCACCTCTATGCAGGCAACACTCATATCTACCACTCCTTTCCTGACCTCTCTCCTTCTCTTTTATCTTGTGTCTCTAACTTCCTCTCCGCCATCACCCTTAGATGTCCTAATGTTACTTACTTATTTCCAAAACAGAGCTCATTATCTTCCCTCCTCTCATTGTCATTAACTCTCCTCTAGTCTCCTTTACTGCTGATAAAATTACGCTCTCTCCAATCCCCCATATCCAGTTAACATCTTGTTGACTCCTCCTTAAAAACATTTTCAAAATACATATTTTTTTCTGGCTTTTCCCCCCCACCTGTCTAGCCACACTCTAATCTGTCCTAAATATGCAGCAAAACTGACCACTAAGCAAATCTCTGCATTGGCTTCCATCACCTCCAGAATCCCTTTCATTCGTTTCTAACCTTGTAATGCCATATTCTCTGTCTCACCCTCTCAGATCTGCCCTATACCTGCACCTCACCTCCTCTCTGATTACCACCTCTCACTCCTGCCTCTTATTACATGCTGCTTCCTACACTGCCTGACCAGACTCTCCCTCTTAAATATAGCCAATCCTACCCCCACCTGATAATACTCCTTCTGCACACTACCAACTACCATCCCATCCATCTAGCTTCTACTGTCACATTTCCATCTCCCTCTAGATTGTAAGGTTTCACAAGCACTGTCCTGTCTACTCAAATTTCTTCAATGATTATATGTATGGGATTTTAATTTTATTATATTATAGTGGCTTACTATTTATTTACCAGTGGGACAATAATTATATTTTTATGATGTGCCAACACTTAAAATTTCAAGATGGGGACACCATTTAAAGTACTTAGTTGTGGCTCTACAAGTATCAGCATGCACTTGTGCTCCTGTGCATGCTGCCACCTCTATTGGATGAAAAAATATGAGTGGAAATTCTTGCCATAACATTGGCTATATGTGTCTCCGTGGACGTTCCGGAGAGACTTTGTACTGAATTGAATCTCACCCGTACTGTCATTTTCTGTGCACAAGTAAGTTCCACGAGTAAATATTCTAAAAATAGAGGTGTTGTAGCCTTTTGTTTTATGAAATGTAAACAGTATCATTGTGTCTATGTGGCTTTGCCTTACTGAGCACCTTATTACAGGAAACAGAGGTGTGTGTGGTTAGGTTATTTCTGTGCAACATGTTTTCCTTGAATGAATCACTTGCTTAAAAGTTGCCAGGCTTTGTCATACAACTACAAAAATGAATTTAGGTTTCAGATATAATTGCAAAATCCACCATATAGAAACAATGTATCTATAAACTGCTGACTACTGCTTCTAAGCAAAGGGAAATTCCCATTTCAATGGGTAGTTGAATGAGCACATTGATAATATACACACACTTAGATGTACCCACCAATTTTAGGATTGTGCACAGGTGAGTTAATCTAATTGACATAGTCAAAAATTATATCAAATGTATTCATATAGATATAACTATAACATATGACCTGTTGGTGCACTTGAGGAAAGCATTATTAAAAAACGTAAACTGATTAAATAAAAATAAGAAATCGGAACATGAATGACTTAAGCCTTTCTCCCTATTTTCACCTGGATCTACTGGTTACTTGGCTTTCTTGGAAGTTCTAAAACAGTCAGATTTACTAAAGGCCACATTAGACATTGCCGGCCTGACTTTTTTACATGGTAACAAACAAATTGTGAAATGAATCAAGATGCAGTTTGGCAAACCACTGGAAAAAACAGGTAGTTGTGATAGGTGAGATTGTTCAAATCGCAGACCACTGGCCTATGGTGTAACAGCTTGTCTGCTACTGTGGTTCTGGAAGTTTGTCTGATTCAGTTGTGCAGATTTTTGCAGATTTTTTTGAAAGAGAGGAGGTGGAAGTGCAGCAGCACTAGTGTCCGCAGAGGCCCCGTAAAGTCCGTATTTTTATAGTGTGGTTAGGCCTGGATTACCACTCAGATCAAAAGGTTGTGCTAATGTTTAGCCTCAACCCGAAACATACCTCCTGTGTCTTTATCAACAGTTGAGAAATGATTTAGAGCCTTTAGCATTACAATCCAAGGAAGTTTCTAGGTTGGATAAATTATTATGTGCTTTACACTATGTGATCACAGGCTCATTCCAATCTATGTGATCACAAGTGGTAAGCAATACACAGATGACATTTGCAAAGCACTTTTCTCAGGTGCACTAAAAATACTGTTACATGCTTATATATAGCCAGGAGGCAAGCTGACATTAGTAAAGGTAGCATTATATAGGTTCTCAGGACTTTCTCATATCTTGGGAGCTAGAACTTACACATATTGGTCTAAGATCACTGCAACACAGGCTAGAGATTTATACAAACCACCACCACTATTACTCTCAGAATGTACATGTGGTGTGTTATGTAAACATCCCTATAATGAGTGTTATGGCAGGCTGTGGTTGATGTCACGACACTTATGTCCTGCACAAATCAGGCCCTCCATGCAACGTTTGAGAGAGGGTGTCACGTCTGAGGATTTGTCTGTTCCCAGAACAAGGTTGTGTCTCTGGAACAGAACTGGTAGCTACGTGGAGAAAACTGTGTGGCTTCATTAGGTTCTTTCGCATGGGAGAGAAAGAACTGGTGCAGACGGTGGTTGCTGAGATTTCAGGAGATTACTAAATATGAGAGAATTTTTGAATGCTATCCAGGAGGGAGGACAACTCTTGAAGGAACTGCATGATTTGTCTATATGTGATTCCTGGCTCTAAGGCCGATTCACCAGGCTTTGAATTGAGCCCGCTCCTTAAGGGAAGATCACCAGCAGAATCCATGTGGCCAGTGCAAATTATCAAGCCTGAAGATTTGTCTGTACCTGGACAGGGTTGCATCTCTGGAACAGAACTGGGTGGCTTGATTAGGTTCTTTCATATGGGAGAGAGATAACTAGAACAGATGGTGGTTATTCAATTTCAGGAGATAATCGGATTGCTGGGCCAGATTGTAACCAGATTGCTGGACTGGAACCGCACTGCTGGACTGGACTGCAACCAGATTCCTGACTGCATTGTCTGGCCAGAAGTAACTGATTAGACTGCAGACTGCTAGAAACCAGGCTGGCGTCTGAGGAATCAGCGTTACACTATCAACGGGTTAGAGGTCCAGAAAGTCCTTTTATAGGAACTGCTATCCCCAGATTAAAGGCTGCACTCTGCTGAGCTGACGCAGCATTCTAACTGGCTGAAAGAAAGCAGGTATCTGGGCGACAACAAAGCACTGGTTTTGGAGGGATCTCGGGTGTGGAGACAGACTGGGCAGCATCCTGCAGGAAGATCTGAGACCAGCAGAGTCTGTAGACCACAGGAAAAACTGAGAAAGTAGGGCCATAATTAGGGCTGTGCAAGAGGGATGACCGCCTAGGGCACAATGCTGAACAGGGTTACAGTTCATAATTGTTTTAGATTAATTTGGTCAAAATTAAGGGCTAGGGGGCAGGCAAATTTCCTTCTCGACTCAGGTGCTAAAATGTTAAGTTATAGCTCTGGGTTACAGCTCTGCAAGAAAGACAGTAGAGGGGCAAAGAACAGGACCTGAGAATCCAGTGTGTGAAAGAAGGAAAATGATGGAGGGATGGCTACTGAGTATATAAAAACAACTGCTACTTTGTACATTGCACCTTGTATTACATACTTCACATGTACTAACTGCAATATATGTTAACTAAATGTAAGATGTAATCTGTGGTCATTGTAGGTGAGAGTGGATATGGTTTTCGCTCCTAGCTAATGACATCTCTGTTGAATCCACAAGCTCCTGCACAGCACAAATATAATGAAACACATGAAAGCAGTAGGGATATGATAGAAAATACTTTTGGACTATTGAAGAATTTCCCTAATCTCTAATTTTCTACAGTATTCTCCTTTCCAGTGTGTTCTTTGTTATTCCATCAACACCAATGCATTCTTGGTTATTTTCATCCGTTCCAGCATGTTCCTAGTTATTCCATTCATGCCAATGTGATCCTGGTGATTCCATCCACAACAATGTTATCCTGGTGGTTCCATCCATGCCTGTGTTTTTATATTTGTTTTGTTCACAGCAGTATGTTCCTAGTTGTTCCATCCACACCAGTGATTTCCAGCCTATTCACTATCTTGTGTATTTCTCAACATTCATGCATGATTCTGTCCACCTGCCAGTCACTTCCAATACCTATATGTGGGTTCCTTATTCGGTGTGATATTCAATTTGAATTACTACCAGGTAATTTTCCTACTGAGAGGTCTAAACTGGCTTACATTATTTCTTTGTTTACTGGTCAAGCCTTGGCCTTGACCACTCGTCTGTTGGAACATAATTACTGATTCTTCACTCTAGTACATCTTTTATTATTTTCTTTTGAAATATTTTTGATAATCCCGATTTACTTGTGCAGCAGCTTATGTATACAACAAGATTCCAGCACTGTAGATCAATATTTGGTGCAATTTCGTACTCTCGCTCCAGTATTTCAGTGTAACAATGAGGCCCTAGTAGCAGCATTTTGGCATAGTCTTTCAGACTGAGATAAAGATGAACTTGTGTCTCACAGGCTACCCACTTCACTGGAGGATTTCTGTTCCTGGTATTTCGATCCACGCCAGTGTGTTCCTGGCAATTCGTTCCACACCAGTGTGTTCCTAGTAATTTAATCCATGCCAGTGTGTTCCTGGTTTTTCCACCCATGCCAGTGTGTTCCTGGTTGTTCCACCCATGCCAGTCAGTTCCTGGTTGTTCCATCCATGCCAATGTGTTCCTGGTTGTTCCATCCATGCATGTGAGTTGCAGACCATTTACATTCTTGTGTATTCCACAGTATTCAAGCTTCATTCCGTCCAGTCACGTCTGCTGCCTGTGCGGAGGGCCTCTACCTGCGGGGGGATATCAGCTAAGCATATACCTCCTTGCAGGCCTCCATGGTGAATACCTACAATCCATAAGACCCCATTCCTCCACTACAGATAGAATCAAATTGGTCTGGCTGTTTGAATTCAGAGATCTCTGTGTGATTCCTGACATTTGTACTAATAATTATGGTATTTGTCACATTAATTTTCTGTTGAACTAAAAGCCCAATAATATTGTCTAAACCATTGTAAACCTTTTGGGCCGCCAAAATGATAATTTGAACGGAAGCCAATAAATATTCATAGATAATGTTTCAATTTACATTTTTATGTTAACAGTGTGCCATGAATGCCGGGTTTTGGAGGTCCGGTTCACGACCCTTTGGCTTAGCTGGCTTAGTGGATGAGAAGTTGATGCTAGGGGCCTTGAGAAGTCTCCTGCTCAACTGGGCCTTACCTGGAAGAGTGGCATGGTTTCTGTGGGTACTGGTGGCCTGAGACACTAAACTCAGAACTGGAGTCTAAACCAGAGAACTCAGGACTGGAATCTGCAGCAGCAAACTCAGAACTGAAATTGGTCACAGGACACTCAGTATACAGGCACACAGACTTGGAACTCACTACAGGAAACTCAGAGCTGGAATGAACCACAGGAGACTCAGAACTGGCACCTGATGAAGCAACCAACAGGAGACTGAACCTACATAAGACTGTGAGATGGATGCACGAGGAGGATGTCGTGGGCAGGTCCACAGGCACTAAGTAATGCTGGTAAGAAATACTGCAGTCAGGAACAGAGCACTTGGTAACGCTGGTAGGAGATACTCCAGTCAGGAACATAGTGCTTGGTAATGCTGGTAGAAGATACTGCAGTCAGTATCATAGCACTTGGTAACGCTGGTAGGAGAAACAGAAGTCAGGAACAGAGCACTTGACAATACCTATATGAGGTACTGCAGTAAGGAGAACTTCACCTAGAGAATAAATGTTGCTCTGACAATGTGCAGCCAGCAATTCCTGGTTTAAGTAGGAAACCCTGTGCACTGATAGGCTGGCTGAATCATGTGCCTGGAGTTACTGGAGACTAGTTTGTCAGAATAGATAATGTGATGCAATCCAAGATGGCCACGCTCATGAAGCAGTACAGCAGGGAGTGTTTGTTACAGATAGTGATACAGGATTCAGGAGTACCATAGGTGGCCAGGAGGAGCACATATGGCCGGGAGGTGACAATGCAGGACCAGGAAAGTGGGACTAAGACCCCAAAGTGTGACACAGTGCTGTATAGAAAAGATATGTAACAAAATTGTGGTGTAACTGTGAAGCTACAGATATAAAATTGAAGTTAAGTTCCCTCTCTGACCCTGTCAAATAATTTAAAGCCATGGTCATTTGTACTAAAGTTCTATCTATAAGCTTCATTGCATTTGTAAGTCTATTATGAGCATTAAGGTCTTACTGGCCTTTTCATTAGTTCATTAATTTAAATCATCTAGATTTTTGTGTTTGTATGTTCCTAAAATCATCCACAGCAGATGCCATCCCAATTAAAGTGTAATTTGGTGGGGGAAGAGCAACCTCATGGTCAGGCTGCTCACATGGTTGAAAGTCAGCTGGTGCAGGTGGGCAGACCACAAACTCAAGAGTTTTCATAGTGTCTTTCTCTCCCTCTGCAGGTGCACAAACAAAATTTTCCTGCTGTACAGCGTGGCTTTTAAGTTGCTTGGAAGTTCCTGTAAATGAAAACTTATGTGCAAGTATATATTTTTGGACCACAATATATGGGTTTAGGTATGTATTTACGATGATGACAATTCTGATAGGCTTTAGTCCCACAAAAAAATCCCCGAAATGTGACAAAAACGAATACAATATAAAGAGACTCACCTGAATACCGAAGCTCCAGATCTCCGATGGAAGTGGCATGCTGACAGGTTGTCATTCCGAACAAACAGGACTCCGGCACTTCAGTTTGATGTCAGCACGACTTACATCAGTGGTAATTTAAAGCGGCAAGGTCCAGACATTGCCGGGACAGAAGATAAGAGAATGGATAAGAGTTTTGATAGCATGTTGAGTAAGAAAAGGGCGTATTCTGGCAATGTTTTTAAGGTAGAGTCAACAGGACTGGGAGAGAGTCTGGATGTGAGGAATAAAGGAGAGGGTGGAGTCAAGTGTGACACCAAGGCAGGGGGCTTGGGAGACTGAGGAAATTGTGGTGTTATTGACAGTGAGAGAGATTGAGGGCAGGTGATGACTAGCAGGAGGGAAGATAATAAGCTCTGCTTTGGACATGTTGAGCTTAAGGTAGCATTGGGACATCCATGTGGAGATAGCAGAAATACAGTTAGTTACACAAGATAGTACAGAAGGAGAGAGGTCAGGGGAAGAGATATAGATTTGGGTGTTGTAGCGGATTACTGGATAATACTACTAATCTTGATTAGCACTGGCTTACCTGAGGTGCGGAGTCTAACAATCTCCCCGGTGTTCGCCAAGAAACACCGCTAGGCGGGATGGGCTTTGCTGCCAGGAGTCGCAGGTCGTGGTCCTCAGGTTCGCCCCAAGATGTAGTGCAGCGGAGTAGGAGCAGAAGATGCGCAGTAATCAAGCCAGGTCGGTACACAGGAAGGGGAAGCAGGCAGAATCAGAAGGCAATCTCGGAGTCAATCAGGCGGGTCGGTACACGGGTCACAAGAATAGAGGAGTGGTCAACAAGCTGGGTTGGTACACAGGGTCACCAGAGAAGGAGTAGTCAGCAAGCCGGGTCAGTACACAGGGTCACCAGAGAAGGAGTAGTCAGAAAGGCGGGTCGGTACACAGAAATTCACAGGAGGCTGGGAAACACAAGGATTCACGAAGGAACAGGAGCCAGGAACAGGTAAGAGTTGCTCTGACACTCAGCAAGTGTCAAAGTGAGATTCATATACTGACGGGGATTCGAAATCCCTGCCTCCGGCTGTGATCACTTGACTGCCTCCGGGTCGCGCGACCGCTGAACCCGGAAGTGCGACTTCCGGACGGAACGGCAAGACAGGTAAGTCCATAACAGGTGTCATCAGCGTAGAGGTGGTATTGGAGGCCGAATGAGCGAAGTAGTGCCTCAAGAGAAGAGGTGTACAAAAGAAAAAAGTAAAGGCCAAGAACAGAGCCTTGTGGGACCCATACAGATAATGGTAGTGGAGGGGAGGATGTGCCGGTGGAAAAAACACTAAAGGAGTGGTTCGATAGGTAGTAAGTGAACCAGGAAAGAACTGTATCACAAAGGCCAATGGAGTAAAGAGTGTGTAGGAGAAGAGGGTGATCAACAGTATACAAAGCAGAGAGGTCCAGTAGAATAAGTATGGAGAAATTACTATTAGATTTTGCAGTAAGTAGATTATTGGTCACATTTGTGAGAGCAGTTTCAGTGGTATGTTAGGGGTGGAAGCCTGATAGCAGAGAGTCGAGAATGGAATGAGAGGAGAGAAAGTGAGACAGGCGTTTGTACACTAATCGCTCAAGCGGTTTGGAGGCAAAGGGGAGGAAAGAAATAGGGTGGTAGTTGGAGAGAGAGGCTGGATCGAGAGATGGTTTCTTTAGAATAGGTGAGATGAGTGAATGTTTAAAGGAGGATGGAAATGTGCCAGTGGAGAGAGACAGGTTGAAGAGGTGAGTTAGAGGTGGGCATCCAGTGGAGGAGAGGGAGCAAAGTAGATGGGAGTGAATAGGGTCAAGTGGACGGGTTGTAGGGTGAGATGATAAGATGAGTGCAGAGACTTTGTCTTCAGTTACTGGAGAGAATGAATTAAAGGTGGTTTTGGGGAGCATAGGGAAAGGTGGGTAGAGTGAATGGAGTGATTGGAATTTGGAATGAGGAAATATCTTGTCGAATGATGTTAATTTTGTCTTTGAAATAGGTGGCAAAATCATGGGTAGTAAGGGAGAAGGGAGGAGAGGTGCAGGTGGGCAGAAAAGTGAGTTGAAGGTGGCAAAGAGGCTATGTGGGTTAGAAGTCTGGGTGGATATTAGAGATTTGAAGAATGTTTGTTTGACAATTGAAAGGTCAGTGCTGTAAGATGAAAGGATGAATTTATAGTAGAGGAAATAATGATAGGAACGAGATTTCCTTCTGCCGTGTGGGAGCACTTTTGCAGGTAGCGGGCAGGGGCGGGCTGAACCGAGGGGCAGCGGGCACCCGGGCCGCTCAGTCTAGTGGCTGTTCGGGCCGGCTGCCTCCCCCCGTCCCCCGCCGTGGATGCAATAATCTGCCTTATGTTACCGGCGGCCGCATCCGATGCGGCCGCGTCAGCGCACAGGCGGCCGCATCACGAGACACGCGATGCAGCCGCATCATTATGACGCGGCCGCATCGCATGTCATGTGATGCGGCCGCCTGTGCACCCCCCCAGCTGATACCTCCCAGCCCGCGCCTGGTAGCTGGTCTGTTTATTGTGCCATGGCTGAGCTTTGGATCATCGGAGACTATATGTAGTAGCTGGAGCTGCATCGTCTAGGGCTGAAGTGAGTGTTTGGTTATAGAAAGATGCAACCTGATTAGGACAGGACAATGGGGACGCTGGGGAGCTCCTGACGCCGCGCCCGGACAGCTGTCAAACAGCCGGGCACATGCGCACAGGGTAAGGCAGCGCTAGCTGTTCAAGGCTGGGTATGATCAGCCAATCCAGGCTGATTAAGGGATTAGTTTACCGCTGGCACTCTGCGTATTCCATTGGCTGCAGGCTGTGCATATTTATTATTCTGCAGCTGGGGACACATTCTGGACTGTGTCCTGATTGGCCATCTGTACTATTTAAGGCAGTGAGGACTGAGCCTCACTGCCAGTTATAGCTTTCTGTTACAGTTCTGCTGCCCGCTCCTGTTCCTATATGTGGTGTTTAACCTGTGATTAATTACCCGTGTATGACCTTTACCTGTTCCTGGATTCCGAACCTTTGCTTCTGACCCTGATCTATTGCCTGTACCCGGATTCTGAACCTCTGCTAGTGACCCCGACCTTTCGCCTGTCCCTGGATCCTGAACCTGTGCCTGTGACCTTGACCTTTCTGCCTGTACCTGACATACCCTCTGGTGCCCTGTCCAGTCCGCTGGGCTCTGGCCAGCCGCTACTCCGTGTGCAACCTCCTATACCTGTGCGCTACCGTGTAAACATAAACTCATACTATGAGCATAAGACCTGGGGGCATCTGAGTACCTGTGAGCATAACCAGTCTCTACCTGAAAGGCGGCTGCTAAAGGTGAAGACCTCTTCTACCTGTTCTATGAGTTTATGCCACACTGGTGGCCATAACAAACACGAAGGTGGAGAGGATAAAATAGATGGATAGTGTGGACTTCAAAGGAAGAGAATGAAAGGGAGGGTTCAGAAGGTATGACTTGGAAGGTGCAGCTTGGAGAAAGTAGAATGCCTATTCCACCCCCTTGTCTGTTTCCGGGTCTGGGAGTGTGGCTGAGGGAGAGTCCCCCATAGGAGAGAGCTGCAAGGGATGCAATGTCAGAGGAGGTGAGCCAAGTTTCTGTAATGGTAAGGAGGTTAAGGTATTTAGAAATGAAAAGATCATGGATGGATGTTTGTTACAAACAGATCTGGCATTGCATTGTGCACAGAAGAAGGGAAGAGAGGGTAGTGGAGATATGTGGAGAAGGTTGGCAGGATTGGAAGTACGGGATGGATGGAAAGGTTTGGGTAGGAACGAGGAGCGTGAGCAGATAATGGGGACTGTACATGGTCCAGGGTTAGGCAAGATATCACCAGCAGCCATGAGAAGGAGCAGGGTGAGAAAGAGAATATGCGAGGAGTATTTGTGGGTGTGAGGTTTATTTCTGTTTATGTAGGCTGGTGAGTGTTGTGTGTGCAGGAGACAAAATAGTTCATCTGTACAGACTAGCGAGGAGGGAAGTAGTGAAGGGGAAATCAGAATTGGGGAGGGTGGAATAGAATGACAGAGAAATAAAAGGAGTTTGGAGTGAAGTATGGTGACGGTAAATAGGAGAAACTGTAAATTGAGTAAGTGCATGATGGGGAGATGTGAATGAATGTGTATTAACTAGGGTAGGTAATGAGAGAGAAGAAAGGAACAATTGATCCAAAGTGTGTTGGGCAATAGAAGTAGTGAAGGATACTTCACCGCCCCCTGACTGGGGTTATAGGAGTAGGCAGTGTTTGACGATTTGACACAATGAGGTCCAGGAGGATCTTGACAGTTGGGTGCAGAGGGTTTAGCCAGGGCCGTAACTAGGGCTGTGCGACAGGTGCGACCGTCCAGGTCGCAACGCTGAAGGGGGGGCGCAATTTAGGAATTTTTTCGGTTAATTTGCTGAAAATTGAGGGCTAGGAGGGGGCGGCATTTTTCTTTTTCGCCCCAGGCACTAGAATTCAAAGTTACGGCTCTGTGTTTAGCAGCCAAACAGAGATGGTAACAGTAAACACAACTGAGCTCAGTAAGTGAATGAACAGATGTTGAAACGGCAATGACAGTTGAGCTATGTGGGTCTCACAGCTGGACAGAGATGGTAGTTCTTTAGATCCTAAAACAGCCTTCTTTATTGGTATGAAGTTGATCCTCAGCGCTACTGTGACATTTCCAACAGTATTTTGAAATATCCAAAGTGTTATATTTGTGAGAATAATGAAAAGTGGGAACTTGGGCTAATAGCTGATCCAGTGTACAGTTTACTCTAATTGACGCCCGCATGCCACAATTTACATTGATTTGGACATTATCATGCTTTATTATTGTATACAAAAAACATTTTTTTTTTTATAAATTCATAGCTACACTCACCAGCCTGTTGCTGTGTTGGAGGTCTGTCACTGCCATGCACATTAATGCCCTCTATGATCTCCAGTGGCAAGATTTGCCTAATGTCACACACCGCTCTCTGGGTATCTCCACCCGAGCCTCAGTACGCTTACCCTCACATTAATTCTCCTCACTGTGCAGTCTGTCAGCAGCAGTTTGCACCTGTGTTTGCTTCACCTGTGTTTGGCCTGTTTAGCCATTGGTCAGTTCTCCTTTATATCTCCTCCCTTCACCTTTTCACTGTTTGTTGTTCGAGTCTGCTCCTGGCCTGTATCGGCTTCCTACTCTCCGTTGTACCTACTCCTGCTACCTACTCTGCATGCACCGCTGACCTCCGCTGATCCGTTCCACATCCCTTTGGTAATAGCTGTGGTTCACTGCTGCATACCTGGATTCCGCTGATCTCTGCTTACCTGATCCAATCATAAGTGGTAATCCCTGTGATCAACGCCGGCTACCTACTTTGCATACATCGCTGACCTCCACTGATCTGTTCCACATTCCTGTGGTAATAGCTGTGGCTCACCATCTGCTGCATACCTGGATACCGCTGATCTCTGCTCACCTGTTCCACTCGTTTGTGGAAATTGCTGTGATCAACGCCCGCTACCTACTTTGCATGCACTGCTGACCTCCGCGGATCCGTTCCACATCCCTGTGGTAATAGCTGTGGATCATCATCTGCTGTATACCCTGTACTCCATTGAACGCTGCAAAGATGCTCCACTCATTTGCTGTTATCAACGCCTATCTGACCTCCGCTGATCGCTTCCACTCCCCAGTGATAACAGCTGTAGTTCATCGTCTGCTGCCTATTCTGCACTCCTTTGAACTCAGTGGCGGATCCAGGGGGGGGGGGGGGGGGGGGGGGGGGCGATCGGGACACTTGCTGCCGACGGCTGCACAGTATGTGCAGGTCCGTCCAGCCGTGACAGGCAGGGACAGTGTGCTGCCCGGCTGCTCTGATTGTGTTTAGGGATGTGCACCGGCCACTTTTGGTGTCTCGTGTTTTGTGTTTTGGATTCGGATTTGCTTGAGGTTTTGGGTTCGGATTTGTTTTGCAAAACACCTGACGAAAAGGTTTTGGATTCGGATTTATTTTGAAAAAAACATAAAAAGTGTTAAAAACAAGTTTTTGGGTTTATTTTCACTCCTACGCTATTATTAACCTCAATAACATTCAATAACAATCATTTCCACTAATTCCCAGTCTATTCTGAATACCTCACACCTCACAATATTGTTTTTAGTCCAAAACGTTTCCCCCGAGGTAGCTTTCTGGACTGCATAGTGCAGTGGTCCCGGTACACAATTTGGTACCGGGGCCACAATACCTCCGCCTTCAAATGGTCTGAATTCCACTGCACAGCTGCCTGCTTCTACATCCTCTGCAGCATATACAGGGTGTAGTTCGAGCGTGTCAATACCTCTTGTTTTTGACGATGACAGGTCATTTTCATTAATTTATGATATGGCAGCAACAGTCAACGTTGTTTAATATCTGATATGCCTCTATCTGGACTGCTTAGTGGAGTGGCCCCGGTACCCAATTTGGTACCGGGGCCACAATACCTCCTCCAACTTTCAAGTGTAGTGTTTATAATTTATAAAAACTACAGTAGTTATAGCACGTCAATAACTGTTGTTTTAGACGACCATGGTACAGAGCATTCATCATTGAGATCCCATCAAGTATGTGAAGGACAGACAGCGTCGAAGTGTTATTTGTTGACTTTGTTAACCAAAAAATTGTCGCTGTTGCAAATATTCGCGCAATGAATAGTGACTTTTTCATTTAAAGCCTCAAGCTTTCAAGTGTAGTGTTTATAACTTATAAACACTACAGTAGTTCTAGCACATCAATACCTCTTGTTTTTGATTATGACAGGGCATTTTACTTTTGGTTTAATTTGTTGAATTTGTTTTAATTTTGTTTTACTTTGTGCTCATGGCAAACGACTGTTGAATGGTCACATAATGGCAAAAAAAGAGTTGCAAGATGGAATTGTCCTTGAGCCCTCCCACCCACATGTTGTTGAAATAGGACATGCACACTTTAACAAACCAATCATTTCAGCGACAGGGCCTACCAAACAACTGTGGCTGAAATGATTGGTTTGTTTGGGCCCCCACACCAAAAAAGCTATTTATCTCTCCCTGTACAAACTAAACAGGCTCTTCTGAGGCAAGATGTCGTCCTCATCCTCAACATCTGATTCCTCTCCCTCTACAGTGTGTACTTCCTCCTCCTCACACATTATCAATTCGTCCCCGCTGGACTCCACAACCACAGGTCCCTCTGTACTATCTGGAGGGCAGTGCTGTACTTGATTGAGGAATTGATAATTCATTTTTATGAACATCATTTTTTCAACGTTCTGAGGAAGCAACCTCCTTCGCCGCTCACTGACCAGGTTCCCCGCTGCACTAAAAACTCTTTCCGAGTACACACTGGAGGGGGGACAACTCAGGTAAAATAGAGCCAGTTTGTACAGGGGCTTCCAAACTGCCTTTTTTCCTGCCAGTAACAATATGGACTGTCTGACATGTCTATTTGGATGGTGTCAGCAAAATAATCATCCACCATTTTTTCTATTGTGACAGCATCCAATGCAGCAACAATAGACATGTCTTCAATGGTTGGCAGGTCCTTCAGTCCGGACCAGATGTTATCAGCATCCCTGCCAGCAGGTCTTTTAGGAAAACTGAACTTTTTCCTCGCAGCTTTATCCTCCAAATTTTTGTTTTACATTATATGTAGCACAAGAGAGCGTACCCCTAAGCCACACACACTCGGCAAAGCCTTTAAAAATTATATGCGGCACAGGAGAGTACCACTGGACTTATACTGCTGAATCAGTGAACTTTGTAATATAGCAGTACCAATGGACTTATACTGCTGAATCAGTGAACTTTGTAATATAGCAGTACCACTGGACTTATACTGCTGAATCAGTGAACTTTGTAATATAGCAGTACCAATGGACTTATACTGCTGAATCAGTGAACTTTGTAATATAGCAGTACCAATGGACTTATACTGCAGAATCAGTGAACTTTGTAATATAGCAGTACCACTGGACTTATACTGCAGAATCAGTGAACTTTGTAATATTGCAGTACCAATGGACTTTGTCACGACTGATAGTGGGTACCTGCTGTTGTTGGCGCAACTCAGAGGAAGGCGCGGAGTCTAACGTGCCCCTGGTATTCACCAGGAACCCCCGCAAGGAAGTATGGACTCCGCTGCAGGGACACGCAGGTCGCGGTCCTTCCTAGAGTCCACAGCGAGATACAAGGAGGTGTCAGACAGGCTGGGTCAGCAACGTTCAGGTAGAAGAGGTACAAAAGGGAAATCCAGAAGAATGGTGAGGCAAGCCGGGTCGGTAACTTTCAGGGAGAACAGTACAAAGGCAGAATCCAAATAGGGGTGGTCAAACGGTCCGGGTCAAAAGGTCACAAGCAGCACGAGGATAGTCAGGAACGAATACAGCAACTGGTATACACAAACGCTGGAGGCAGGAAGACCTGATACTCTGGCACTGGTGAGAGGGCAGGAAAAGGTTTAAATACTGTGGTAGCCCAATCAGAATCAGCGCTGCAGCGCTGTCATACCTGCCGCCGGGAATCCTTCATTGCGTCCTGTTGCCTAGCAACGGGGCGCGTCATCACACCCAGAGGTCGGACGGCAGGGGGATCCGGAAGTGATGCGTCTGGTTGCTATGCAACCAGACGCGCTGTCAGCAGACAGGCGGCCGTGCGGAGCGGCGCCTGACAGACTTATACTGCTGAATCAGTGAACTTTGTAATATAGCAGTACCAATGGACTTATACTGCAGAATCAGTGAACTTTGTAATATAGCAGTACCACTGGAATTATACTGCAGAATCAGTGAACTTTGTAATATAGCAGTACTAATGGACTTATACTGCAGAATCTGTGAACTTTGTAATATTGCAGTACTAATGGACTTATACTGCAGAATCTGTGAACTTTGTAATATTGCAGTACCAATGGACTTATACTGCAGGATTGTTTTTGGATATTTTTTTTTTTATAATTATTATTTATTTTTTTTATAACTTTTTTTAAAAAAATTTATAACTTGGGAATAATGGGTAAATAACAATGCCCTTAGAAGGACAGAGCACAGGACACAGCACCACTGGACTGAACAAGACACAGCACAGGACCCAGCAGCACCACTGAACTCAGAAGGACAGAGCACAGGACACAGCACCACTGGAATGAGCAGAACACAGCACAGCACAGCACAGCACAGAACTGAACAGCACAGCACGAGATATAGCAGGACAGAGGACCACCTAACACAACCTCCCTCTACCCTGATCAATGCCCGAGTGAAGATGGCGGCGGCTAGCGGGGAATTTATAGAATACGAGTATCGCGGGATCCGACAGCGGGATTATGACTCAGAGCCTCGGTTTCAGTTTTGCAATTGGCGGGAATACTCGGATCTGTCTCGGATCCGGCTCTGATCGGCATTGTTCGGGTGGGCTCGGATTTCAGATATCCGAGCCCGCTCATCTCTAATTGTGTTTAAAACACAATCAGAGCAGCCGGGCAGCACACTGTCCCTGCCTGTCACGGCTGGACGGACATGCACATACTGTGCAGCCGTCGGCAGCCTAAACTGTTAGAAAGGGGCGGGGCCTAAATCGCCCCCCCTAAATCGCCCCGGGTACAGTAGTTTTCTAGATCCGCCCCTGTTTGAACTTGGCATACATGTTCCACTCCTTAGTTTGCTTTTGCTGTGATCAACGCCCGCTATCTTTTTGGCATGTACCGTTGACCTCCCCTGATCCATTCCACTTCCCAGTGGCATAGCCATAGTTCATCCTATGCTGCATACTCTGTACTCCATTGAACTTTGCATACATGTTCCCCTCCTTAGTGGTAATTGCTATCAGGGCTGCCATCAGAAATCGTGGGGCCCAGTACAAATGAAACACGCAGGGCCCCCCCGATGAATGCCCCCACCCCTCTTGGTGAATGTCCCCCCCCGCCCAAAAAAAACAACAAAAACTTAATTTATGACATTAAGGAGAAAATAACTATTATCCCTCAAGAAATACAGCTTAACCCATTATCATACTTGGAAGCCTAGTCTCCTACAAAATTCAGAGTAAAAAAAATGTGATAATGAAATATCTTTAAAACATACTTACCCAGATGTTGCAGCTGCTGCTCCTTGCTCCTTATTCTTACAGCGGCAGCGGGAACATCAGTGTGACGTCAGGTCACACCACACCATCACTCAGGGGCGAATTGGGAACTTAGAGTTGCCCTGTAAAAAATTCTGTAAGTGGCCTCACATGGGCGGGACCAAACAGTGGGCTGGTCCAACACAAAAGTAGGCGGGATTAACTCGATTATCCATAACTACATCAGTTATCAGTGGCAGGTGAGGCTAACGGAACACTCAGTGGTAGGCGGAGTCACAGTAAGCTGACACAAAGAAAGTATTGTGCTAAACTCCAAGTATTTATTAATGTAGAACTGAAAACTGCCAATTATATTGTAATCTACACAGGGACTGATATGCATGAATAAAATGCTGGTGTTCCTTACATATGTACAACATGTTCATAATATTTAAACCATATATTGTAAGCTTGCGAGCAGGGCCTTCCATATATTGTAAACTTGCAGGCAGGGCCTTCTCACCTCTTTGTCTGTTTTACCCAGTTTGTTTATTACTGTGTTTGCCCCCAATTGTAAAGCGCTATGGAATATGATGGCGCAATATAAATAAATAAATGATGATGATAAAGAGTTAAAATAATAAGTAAATGCTCTGCAGAAAGGAACTGTGAGTTTCCATATTTGCAGGATAATCCATTCAATACCTAATGAATTTACTTACAGTACCTGCTTAAAAGTAACCAGGTAGAGAAATAATAGAAAGATGCCAGTGCTGGAATATTGCAAGGACAGCAGCACTGTCAGAGGTGAGAGTACCACTGTTCTGCAGTAGAATCAGATCATAAACATGTAACATGGTCTCATAACAAGAATAAAATCCTTAAATACTACCAAATAATGAGGATGTAATACAGTTTTGGATGTTATAGAAAGATGACACAGTAGGCTGGCAAACAGATTTACTCCACAAGGAAAATCTGTTGTCAATGATGATCTGATATTAGCTCAGTACTCTCTCAGAGTGTTCAGTTCAGGTCACTTACCCATAGGAGTGCGCAGAACACTTCATTAGGGTGTGCACCCCGGGACACCGAGCGAGGGATACTCTGTGCCGCAGCTTGCTGCCGGAAGGGCGTGTACAGCAACGTCTAGGGGGAGGGTGCCTAATAGTGCCCCCAGTTCATATAACGCCAAACAATAGTGCCTTCAGTTCATATAACACAAAACACCAAACAATACTGCCCCCAAATTAATCACATTACACCAAACAAGTGCCCCTGGAACATATTATGCCAAACAATACTGCCCCCAGATGATAATATGCCACACAGTAGTGTCCCCAGATAATAATATGCCACACAGTAGTGCCCCAGATAATAATATGCCACACAGTAGTGCCCCAGATAATAATATGCCACACAGTAGTGCCCCAGATAATAATATGCCACACAGTAGTGCCCACAGATAATAATATGCCACACATTAGTTCCCCAGATAATAATATGCCACACAGTAGTGTCCCTAGATAATAAGCCACACATTAGTGCGCCTCAGATAATAATACGCCACACAGTAGTGCCCACAGATAATATGCCACACAGTAGTGTCCCCAGATAATATTATGCCAAGTAGTGCACCCCAGATGATAATATGCCACACAGTAGTGGCCACAGATAAAAAAAAAAAGCATTGAATATGAGCATCGTTTCAACCGTATTCAAATTGAAGTGAATTTTAAGATGCGCTTTGATTTGAATCTGGGTATATGAACATTGTGCCTAAATGGTAATTGCCTTATATAGGCGACAGAACAGAATTCAGTATACACACAAGGATATGTGCAGTATAAGGTTACATCACAATGCATAAAACCAGACAAAAAACTGGCGCTTATTAACCTAAAAAACAAATTGTATATATGAATGTCACAGCTACATAAAAAGGACCTTGCTAAATGTCCTTAACAAGAAAGAAATGAAACAAAAAACAAATATGACAAACAAATGAATATAATCAATTAAAATAAATTACAAACAATATTAACTATTCCTAATGATACACTAAAAAAGAGTTGTCTGAAAACAGAGTCGTTTGCTAAAAACATTATATTTGATATAACAAATATATACACGAACCTCATAAAAACTCACAGTATTAAACAAAAAAAACATAAAATTCCTATCCTGCAGTGAGACAGGTAATTGCCTATGCATTAAATTCTTGATGCATGCCACAAAATCTGGCAAAAATCATCACCATTTATTTATATAGCGCCACTGATTCTGCAGCGCTGTACAGAGATCTCATTCACATCAGTCCCTGTCCCATTGGAGCTTACAGTCTAAATTCTCTAACATACACACACAGAGAGAGACTAGGGTAAATTTTAATAGCAGCCAATTAACCTACGAGTATGTTTTTGGAGTGTGGGAGGAAACCGGAGCACCCACAGGAAACCCACGCAAACACAGGGAGAACATACAAACTCCACACAGATAAGGCCATGGTTGGGAATTGAACTCATGACCCCAGCGCTGTGAGGCAGAAGTGCTAACCACTTAGCCACCGTGCTGCCCATAATATAGATTGTGCAAGATTTTTTACGTAAATCGTGAAAGTGCACTTACTCACATGTAAATAAAATAGAAGTCAGACCTCAAACATAAAACACCTCCGATCTTCAAGCTGGATATCTCTAAAAGTTATGGTCCCAAATGCCAAGGAAATGAGTCAATCATCATCATCATCATCATCATCATCATTTATTTATATAGCGCCAACATATTCCGTAGCGCTTTACAATTGGGGACAAACATAGTAAACTAATAAACAAACTGGATAAAACAGACAAAGAGGTGAGAAGGCCCTGCTCGCAAGCTTACAATCTATTGGACAATGGGAGTTTGACACATTAAGTTAAATCTACATTTGCAGTCGGCCCAGCCAGACTGCAAAGGTAAAAGTGACTCATAAGCTAAATGATCCTGTCACACAACAATGTTGGTCAAGGGGTAGTTGTATAACAGGTGGTAATAGGTTAATGTAGTGAGGTTAAGAGGGTGGTTGATGAATATTATAAGCTTGTCTGAAGAGGTGGGTTTTCAGAGAACGCTTGTAGACTAGAGGAGAATCTTATTGTGCGAGGGAGAGAATTCCATAGAGTGGGTGCAGCCCGGAAAAAGTCCTGTAATCGGGAATGGGAGGATGTAATGAGTGTGGATGAGAGGCGTAGATCTTGTGCAGAACGGAGTTGCAGAGTTGGGAGATATTTTGAGACAAGAGAGGAGATGTTTGTTGGTGCAGCTTTGTTGATGGCCTTGTAGGTTAGTAAGAGTATTTTATATTGGATTCGGTAGAAAACAGGCAAACAGTGTAAAGACATACAGAGTGATTCAACAAAGGAATAACGATTTGCAAGGAAAATCAATCTTGCCGCAGCGTGCAAAATAGATTGTAGGGGTTTGAGTATGTTTTTGGGAAGGCCAGTAAGGAGGGGATTGCAATAGTCAATGCGGGAGATAAGTGCATGAATTAAGGTTTTTGCAGTGTCTTGTGTGAGATATGTGCGAATTCTGGAAATGGTTTTTAGATGTATGTAACATGATTTCGATATAGAGTCTGTTAGGAACCCCTCCAGCCGGTACAACAAAACACAGAGTCTGCTCCAAAAGCCTGGTGTTCACTGGAGCCCCTAGTGGTGGGGACAGACTTGGCCGCAGACTAACAGAGGATCGTGAATTGTGCACCGGCTGGGGAGAACCCGGGAAGCGGAGAGGAGTCCAGGCATGGGTCGAGGGCCGGCAGCAGACAGCGAATCCAAATAGCAGGCCGAGGTCAGAGGTCACAGGCAACGGTAGCAAGGTCCAAGATACAGACAAGAAGGGTCAGGGTCACGAGCAAACAGGCAGGGTCCAAATCCAAGCAAGGGGTCATACACGAGAGGACAATCAGAGGCTAAACACCAACAGGGCTCAGAAGAAGGAAGCAGAACTGTGAGCAGAACGCTATAAACGGCAGTGAGGCCCAGTCCTCACTGCCTTAAATAGTGCCAACAGCCAATCAGGGCAAAGCCCTGATAGTATTCCCAGGAACTGACTGATTAATAATAATAGTGGGGCCAATAGGATTAGTGCGCCCAGCTGCACCAATGATTACACTGCAGCATAATTAATCAGCCAAGGATGGCTGGGTTAATACAGCCCGGCGTGCGTGCCCGGCTGTTTGACAGCTGGCCGGGCGCAGCGACAGGGAGCCTGAAGCGTCCCGGTTGTTGCCCAGGCAACCGGGACGTGGGAACCGTAAGTGACGCACGGTCGTCATGGAGACGGCCGGGATGTCACAAGGTGAACAGGAAGGATCGCGGCGGCCGCGGGCACCGCCGCGACTGTTGACAGTCAATGTGGGGAACAAAAGATAGATGTGAGTCAAGGATTACACCTAGGCAGCGAGCTTGTGAGGTGGGATTTATGGTTATGTTATCAACAGAGATAGAAATGTTAGGTATGCTCTTGTTGGTGGGTGGGAATATTATTAACTCTGTTTTAGAAAGATTAAGTTTGAGTTGGCGAGAGGACATCCAAGATGAAATGGCAGAAAGACAGTCAGTTACACGGGACAACACAGATGTCGAGAGATCAGGAGAGGATAGATAAATTTGGGTATCATCCGCATAGAGATGATACTGAAATCCAAAGGAACTTATTAGATTTCCAAGAGAAGCGGTATAGATAGAGAACAGCAGAGGACCTAGCACTGAGCCTTGCGGAACTCCAACTGATAAAGGAAGCGGAGCAGAGGTGACCCCAGAGAAATTAACACTGAAAGAGAGATTAGTAAGGTAGGATGAGAACCAGGATAGAACAGTGTCTTGAAGCCCTAGAGATTGTAGCGTTTGTATGAGAAGAGAGTGGTCAACGGTGTCAAATGCAGCCGAGAGATCAAGGAGAATTATGAGGGAGTACTGGCGTTTAGTTTTAGCAGTGATCAGATCATTGACAACCTTAGTCAACGCAGTCTCTGTGGAGTGTTGAGAACGAAAGCCAGACTTCAATGATACAATTCGCAATAATACAGACTAGGGATGTGCACCGGCGACTTTTGAGGTCTCGTGTTTTGTGTTTTGGATCCGGATTTTCGTTATTTTTGAGGTTCGGATTTGTCTCGCAAAACACTTGACGAAAGGTCTCGGTTCGGATTTAAGGTATTGGATTCGGATTTTTTTTGAAAAAAACATAAAAAGTTTAAAAATCAAGTTTTTGGGCTTATTTTCACTCCTAGGCTATTATTAACCTCAATAACATTCAATAACAAGCATTTCCACTAATTTACAGTGTATTCTGAACACCTCACAATATAGTTATTAGTCCAAAACGTTGCAACAAGGTATCTTTCTGGACTGCGTAGAGGAGTGGGTCACCACAATATATATTAAAAACCCTGAACTTTTATGATTCGCACCAATAATTGTACCTGGACTGCGTAGAGGAGTGGGTCACCACAATATATTAAAAACCCTGAACTTTTATGAATCGCACCAATAAATGTACCTGGACTGCGTAGAGGAGTGGGTCACCACAATATATTAAAAACCCTGAACTTTTATGAATCGCACCAATAAATGTACCTGGACTGCGTAGAGGAGTGGGTCACCACAATATATTAAAAACCCTGAACTTTTATGAATCGCACCAATAAATGTACCTGGACTGCGTAGAGGAGTGGGTCACCACAATATATATAATAAGAAAACCATCAACTTGTTTGATTCGCACCAATAAATGTACCTGGACTGCGTAGAGGAGTGGGTCACCACAATATATTAAAAACCCTGAACTTTTATGAATCGCACCAATAAATGTACCTGGACTGCGTAGAGGAGTGGGTCACCACAATATATTAAAAACCCTGAACTTTTATGAATCGCACCAATAAATGTACCTGGACTGCGTAGAGGAGTGGGTCACCACAATATATTAAAAACCCTGAACTTTTATGAATCGCACCAATAAATGTACCTGGACTGCGTAGAGGAGTGGGTCACCACAATATCTTAAAAACCCTGAACTTTTATGAATCGCACCAATAAATGTACCTGGACTGCGTAGAGGAGTGGGTCACCACAATATATATAATAAGAAAACCATCAACTTGTTTGATTCGCACCAATAAATGTACCTGGACTGCGTAGAGGAGTGGGTCACCACAATATATTAAAAACCCTGAACTTTTATGAATCGCACCAATAAATGTACCTGGACTGCGTAGAGGAGTGGGTCACCACAATATCTTAAAAACCCTGAACTTTTATGAATCGCACCAATAAATGTACCTGGACTGCGTAGAGGAGTGGGTCACCACAATATATTAAAAACCCTGAACTTTTATGAATCGCACCAATAAATGTACCTGGACTGCGTAGAGGAGTGGGTCACCACAATATCTTAAAAACCCTGAACTTTTATGAATCGCACCAATAAATGTACCTGGACTGCGTAGAGGAGTGGGTCACCACAATATATTAAAAACCCTGAACTTTTATGAATCGCACCAATAAATGTACCTGGACTGCGTAGAGGAGTGGGTCACCACAATATATATAATAAGAAAACCATCAACTTGTTTGATTCGCACCAATAAATGTACCTGGACTGCGTAGAGGAGTGGGTCACCACAATATATTAAAAACCCTGAACTTTTATGAATCGCACCAATAAATGTACCTGGACTGCGTAGAGGAGTGGGCACTGGGCACCACAATAAAATATATAAAAAACCTTCAACAGGTCTGCATTACACTACACATACGGCTGCTCCTCCATCCTCTCCATCATATACATGTTGGAGTTTTAGCGTGTGACAACCTCTTGTTTTTGATAATGTCAGTGCATTTTGAATATTTTTCAATTTGCCCCACACCACTGAATGTACTTTATCTATGATACGCATCTATCTATCTTGACTGCGTAGTGTGGTGGCCCCGGTACACAATTTGGTACCGAGGCCACAATATAATTAAAAAACCCTCCACGTGTCAGAATTCCACCAAACAAGTATCTGGACTGCGTAGTGGGGTGGCCCCGGTACCCAACTTGATACCGGGGCCACAATAAAATAAATACACCCTCCACGTGTCAGAATTCCACCAAACAAGTATCTGGACTGCGTAGTGGGGTGGCCCCGGTACCCAACTTGATACCGGGGCCACAATAAAATAAATACACCCTCCACGTGTCAGAATTCCACCAAACAAGTATCTGGACTGCGTAGTGGGGTGGCCCCGGTACCCAACTTGATACCGGGGCCACAATAAAATAAATACACCCTCCACGTGTCAGAATTCCACCAAACAAGTATCTGGACTGCGTAGTGGGGTGGCCCCGGTACCCAACTTGATACCGGGGCCACAATAAAATAAATACACCCTCCACGTGTCAGAATTCCAGTAAACAAGTATCTGGACTGCGTAGTGGGGTGGCCCCGGTACCCAACTTGATACCGGGGCCACAATAAAATAAATACACCCTCCACGTGTCAGAATTCCACCAAACAAGTATCTGGACTGCGTAGTGGGGTGGCCCCGGTACCCAACTTGATACCGGGGCCACAATAAAATAAATACACCCTCCACGTGTCAGAATTCCACCAAACAAGTATCTGGACTGCGTAGTGGGGTGGCCCCGGTACCCAACTTGATACCGGGGCCACAATAAAATAAATACACCCTCCACGTGTCAGAATTCCACCAAACAAGTATCTGGACTGCGTAGTGGGGTGGCCCCGGTACCCAACTTGATACCGGGGCCACAATAAAATAAATACACCCTCCACGTGTCAGAATTCCACCAAACAAGTATCTGGACTGCGTAGTGGGGTGGCCCCGGTACCCAACTTGATACCGGGGCCACAATAAAATAAATACACCCTCCACGTGTCAGAATTCCACCAAACAAGTATCTGGACTGCGTAGTGGGGTGGCCCCGGTACCCAACTTGATACCGGGGCCACAATACCTCCTCCAAACATGCTACAGACAATTCGTCATTGAGATCCCATTAAGTATGTTAAAGACAGACAGGGTCCAAGTGTTATTAGTTGACTTTGTAAAGAAAAAAACTGTCCCTGTTGCACATAGTCGTGCAATGAAGACTTACTTTTTCATTTAAAGGCACGATCTTTCAAGTGTAGTGTTTGTAAGTCTAAGTCATATTATACTTTTGGTAAAATTGGTTTTTTTTGTTCCTCTTTATGTTAATTAATTAGTAATAGAATTAAAGTAGGAAATAGAATTAAATAGAATTAAAGTAGGAAATAGAGTGGTATAGAGTTGTAGTGTGGTATAGATAGAGTGGTCCACACAATATAATAATAAAACCCTCAACTGGTCTGAATTCCACCAAACAAGTATCTTGACTGCGTAGTGTGGTGGCCCCGGTACACAATTTGGTACCGAGGCCACAATATAATTTAAAAACCCTCCACGTGTCGGAATTCCACCAAACAAGTATCTGGACTGCATAGTGGGGTGGCCCCGGTACCCAATTTGATACCGGGGCCACAATACCTCCTCAAAACATGCTCCAGACAATTCGTCATTGACAGACCCCAGACAGACAGGGTCGTAGTGTTATTGTTTGACTTTGTAAACCCAAAAAAATGTCCCTGTTGCACTTGCACATAGTCGTGCAATGAAGACTGACTTTTTCATTTAAAGGCACGATCTTTAAAGTGTCAGAAAGAGAGAGAAGACACAGGAGAGGAGAGTTGTAGCTGGGGACCTGGGGTGGAAGCTCCCAGGCTCCCCCAGCATTGCCTGGAAGTCTGAGCGTGGTGACTGAGCCAGGGCAAGGAATGTGTGCCCTGGATGAGGGGGAGAACTCCATGCCACTATAGTGAACCCAAGAGAGAGGGGGACACTGCACATGGAAGAGGCCCTGGAGTGAGGGCTGCTACAAGAGGCATGGTAGCTGTAGTGTCAGATCCTGAGGCTGAGAGTACACAGAGTGACGTGTCAGAGCACAGGAGACATTATCCCCGCAGAGGAGGGATGAGCTGCAGTTGAGAGGTCTGCTGTTGAAATAGGACATGCACACTTTAACAAACCAATCATTTCAGCGACAGGGCCTACCAAACAACTTTGACTGAAATGATTGGTTTGTTTGGGCCCCCACACCAAAAAAGCTATTCATCTCTCCCTGTACAGACTAAACAGGCTCTACTGAGGCAAGATGTCGTCCTCATCCTCAACCTCTGATTCCTCTCCCCCTACAGTGTGTACTTCCTCCTCATCACACATTATCAATTCGTCCCCGCTGGACTCCACAACCACAGGTCCCTCTGTAGTATCTGGAGGGCAGTGCTGTACTTCATTGAGGAATTGATTATTCATTTTTATAAACATCATTTTTTCAACGTTGTGAGGAAGCAACCTCCTTCGCCGCTCACTGACCAGGTTCCCCGCTGCACTAAAAACTCTTTCCGAGTACACACTGGAGGGGGGACAACTCAGGTAAAATAGAGCCAGTTTGTACAGGGGCTTCCAAACTGCCTTTTTTTCCTGCCAGTAACAATATGGACTGTCTGACATGTCTACTTGGATGGTGTCAGCAAAGTAATCATCCACAATTTTTTCTATTGTGACAGCATCCAATGCAGCGAGAGTAGACATGTCTGCAATGGTTGGCAGGTCCTTCAGTCCGGACCAGATGTTATCAGCATCCCCGCCAGTGCCTCTTTTGGGAAAACTGAGCTTTTTCCTCGCAGCCATAGATGTGGAAGAAAATGAGGGTGGAGCTGTTGGCATGTCACGGTCCTCTTCAGAGGACAATCTCCTGACCAGCAGGTCTTTGCACCGCTGTAGATTTGTGTCCGCCGGAAACAGAGACACAACATACGCTTTAAACCGAGGATCGAGCACGGTGGCCAGAATGTATTCCTCTGACTTTAAAAGAGTGACCACCCTCGGATCCTGGCAAAGCGTACGAAGGGCTACATCCACAAGAGCTACATGCTTGCTGTAATCGCAATGGCTTACCAGCTCCTCCCTCACTTTCTCCAGCTGCTTCTGCAACAGCCTGATCAGGGGAATGACCTGACTCAAGCTGGCAGTGTCGGAACTGACTTCTCGTGTGGCAAGTTCAAATGGCTGCAGAACCTTGCACAACACGGAAATCAGTCTCCACTGCGCTTGACTCAGGCGCATCCCCACTCCTTTGCCTATGTCGTAGGTGGCTGTGTAGGCCTGAATGGCCTTTTGCTGCTCCTCCATCCTCTGCAGCATATAGAGGGTGGAGTTCCAGCGCGTCACAACCTCTTGTTTGAGGTGATGGCAGGGCAGGTTCAAGCTTTTTTGATGTGCCTCTAGTCTGCGGTAGGCACTGGCTGAATGCCGAAAGTGTCCAGCAATTTTGCGGGCCACCGCAAGCATCTCCTGCACACCCCTGTCACTCTTAAGGTAATGCTGCACCACCAAATTAATGGTGTGGGCAAAACATGGGACGTGCTGGAAATTGCCCATATTTAATGCCCGCACAATGTTACTGGCATTGTCTGACACCACAAATCCCCATGAGAGTCTAAGTGGGGTAAGCCACTGGGAGATAATTTCCCTCATTTTCTCTAATATGTTGGCAGCGTTGTGCCTCTTATTAAAGCCTGTAATGCACAATGTTGCCTGCCTTTGCATGAGCAGCCATTTTGTAGATGCTGCTACTGATGCAGCTGTTGCTGTTGCTGCGGAAGGGGATGCATCTACCCAGTGGGCTGTCACAGTCATATAGTCCTTCGTTTGCCCAGAACCACTTGTCCACATGTCCGTGGTTAAGTGGACAGTGGGTACAACCGCATTTTTAAGAGCACTGAGGACACTTGATCGTACTTCTCTGTACATTTTTGGTATCGCCTGCCTAGTGAAGTGGAATCTCGAGGGGATTTGGTACCGGGGACACAATACCTCCATCAACCCTCTAAATCCCACTCCACTGATGGCGGACACCGGGCGCACGTCTAACACCAACATTGCAGTTACAGCCGCAGTTATACGCTTTGCAATAGGGTGACTACTATCGTATTTGGTGGTCATGGCAAACGACTGTTGGACGGTCAATTGTTTGGTGAAAGACTTAGCGGTCTTACGACTTCCCCTCTGGGAAGATGACCGACTAACAGCAGCAACAGCAGCAGTGGCAGTAGTAGGCGTACCGCTGCAGGATTCCTCGGATGAATCCCGTATTGAGGAGGACTCAGTCTGGCTGGTGACTTGGGCTGCAGGACTGAATCTGATGGAGATTGTGGAGGAAGTTGACGAGGAGGGTGTTGCTGGTGTGTATCCAACTGGACCACGGGATTTAGGTGTCCCTGTACCAATGAGGGTCCTAGCCCCAGTTCCTGAACTAACCACTGAACTATGAAGGTTATTCAGGTGACGTATAAGGGAGGATGTTCCTAGGTGGGCAAGATCCTTACATAAGCTACATATTGCCATACATTGGTTGTCTGGATTTGGATAAAAATAACTCCAGACCGAAGAGGTGCATTTTTTGGTCTTCTGACCAGGCATGACGATGGGCTTTTTCATCCCATGGACATCAGCTGTTTCCCCCCCTGGTGCCTCATTTACAATAACCACATCACCATCCTCATCATCAAGTTCCTCCACAGCGCCAGCTACATCATCAATAGCCTCCTCCCGAGCCACCTCTTCCCGTACAGTGATGGGAAGGTCAGGCTTGACAACCACCAACACCCTTGGTCTCGCCTTGGGGATTTGTGATAATTTCTCTTTAGAAGGCAGAGTTGTTTGCTGTTTTGTTGCTGACAGCATAACTCTCTTCAATTTTTTGTAGGGGGGGGGAGGAGGAGGAGGGCTAAGATCCGTGGGTGAAGCTGAACCACTAGTCATGAACACGGGCCAGGGCCTAAGCCGTTCCTTGCCACTCCGTGTCGTAAATGGCATATTGGCAACTTTACGTTTCTCCTCAGATGATTTTAAGTTTCTCTTTTTGCTACTTTTTCTTAACTTGGGCTTTTTGGATTTTACATGCCCGGTACTACGAGATTGGGCATCGGGCTTGGAAGGCGACGTTGATGGCATTTCATCGTCTATGTCATGACTAGTGGCAGCAGCTTCAGCATTAGGAGGAAGTGGGTCTTGATCTTTCCCTACTTTATCCTCCAAATTTTTGGTCTCCATTATATGTAGCACAAGATACTGCAGAATGTGTGAACTTGGTAATATTGCAGTACCAATGGACTTATAATGCTGGATTGGTTTTGCAAATTTGGTTATAATTATTATATATTTTTTTTTTTTTTTAATTTTTTATTTTTTTTTACTTTTTTTTTATTTTTTACAAACTTGGGAATAATGGGGAAATAACTATGCCCTTAGAAGCACAGAGCACAGGACACAGCACCACTGGACTGATACTGCAGAACACAGCACAGCACAGCACAGCACAGCACAGAACTAAACAGCACAGAACTAAACAGCACAGAACTAAACAGCACAGAACTAAACAGCACAGAGGACCACCTAACACACCCTCCCTCTACCCTGATCAATGCCCGAGTGAAGATGGCGGCGACTAGCGGGGAATTTATAGGATCCGAGTATCGCGAGATCCGACAACGGGATTATGAGTCAGAGCCTCAGTTTCACTTTTGAATTTGGCGCCAATACCCGGATCTGTCTCGGATCCGACTCGGATCCGCAACGTTCGGGTGGGCTCGGATTTCAGAAATCCGAGCGCGCTCATCCCTAATACAGACGCTGCAACACTGATCAGGATCCTTTCTGCCCGAGTGCTTCTGGTGGCTGCTGGGCGGTGGTAATCCTGTGGGTATTCGCCTGTTCACATATGTCTTTTATTTCGTAGGGAATCCACTCAAGGAGGTAGGTAATGCAATATATGTACTCTTTTCAAGAAGCCCTGTATATCTGCTCTCTCTGGTGATATTCCTATATATATTCTGGATACTTGGATGTATGATTTTAAAAGCCCTCTGATGCGTTTTGTCTGAGTCGGTCAGACTTTTTCAAAGAATCAGAATGCATACAAAAAGTAAAATAAATAAATAACTCTAAACAGTATAGTCGTTAATTAAGATATGGTTGGTTTAAAAGAAAATATAACTGTAATTTGTATGGTCCGTTTCTGAGCATACGCATAGCTGTTTCACACAAAATACGGTTAACCAAACGGACTTATATATGAACATAAATCAAACCCTTAAAATCTTTTTCTGCAGTAGGCTATAGTATGCTTTAAGGGCCTGACTGCATCAACAACATTATAGACACCTTCCCATAGCTGTTTTTGTGGCTTATTGTGGTCGTGACTGCCTGGCTCCCAAAGAAAAGAAGATGCCAGACGACCGCGCCGGAGCGTGACGGTCAGAGGGGAGCAAGTAAGTGTGCCGGGCTTTGGTTATGGAAGCCGAGCGCCCGGCGAGTGACACACGCTTTGTCCCAGGATTTTGGAATGCTGCATTATGACAGGAGGGAGATGCACAATGATATGATATCGTTGAGTGGTGTAAACAGGGCTAAGACCCCAATTCATAACAATTAAGGCATATATTTATGCCTATGAGGTGTCTGCGTTGAAAATAAACGTCTCACTTCACTTCGTTTTGCCTGCTATAACATTTGTCCATCCCTAAAGAACCTTGGACTCATATATACATGAATTTTATAACTGATTTACCTTTATCTGAAGCATTCACTGTTCTTTGGATGGTTATAGATCGCTTCAGTAAAATGTATTACTTCTTCCCTTTGCCCCGTTCACCTAAAAATTAGCCACTATATATGAAATATTTCATTTATTTGTACGTTTTGGAGAGCGTTCTGCAATTTATTGAGAATTGAGTTGTCTTCCCCATTCCATTCCCTTATCATCCTAAAAGTAATTCAGTTTGAGAGGGCCAATCAATCTTTAGAACAGTTTTTAAGATGCTATCTGTATGATTTGGCTCAATATGATTTGGCCAATTATTTAGCATGGATAGAATTAACTAATAATAATTCCCACTATTCTATTGGAACCTCAACATTTTTTATGTGTGGGGTAAACATCATAATTCTTTATCATTTTCCTCTCTATGGAAGCTCCTAAAGACAGTTTAGCAGTAAAGCATCTCCCAGAAATCTAGATTTAGGTTCAAAGGAATTTAATCCATGCTTCATTGAAATGGAAACAGTTGTAGATAATCATAGGTGACAAAGATTGGTTGATAAATTGACTTTGTCTTCTCTCAACTAAATTTGGCCCTAAGTTCCTTGGTCCATAGAACATTCTTCAAGCAAATAATTCCATTTCATATTGTTTTCAAATATCATCTCTATTCTTCTTTATGTTTGTCACCTTCTATTCTGGTGGATGGTCAACTCGAATTGAGGTAGAAATAAAAATTCAATTCAAAGAGACTTTCTAATAGTCTATAGTTCCACTGGCTGGAGTTATGTTTCAGATCTTCTGCAAATCTTTGATTTCTAGCCTCTCCTGTACTCAGCATACTAAACAGGATGTATAATGCCAATAAAATAAGACATTTACTATGCTACCAACTAAAACCCAATCTGTCTCGCTAAAATAATATATCATTCACCCATGCAGAGAAATAAAGTTCCCATAGTGGGCTACCTTGTGCTGGGTCACTGGGCTACCTGCATTTATTTTTCCTTTAAAATGGCCCAAACAGTCTGCTGAGCCAAGTCCCGTCGCCTGGGTTAAAATTTGCCTGCCAGCCCACGTTAAGAGGTTAATAGATGCAAAAGGGTTGTTTTACATCAACTAGTTAATAATAAAAAAGGTAAGTGGGATGTTGTGATGCATACATATGTCTCCCTCATGAAATGGGGTGTGTAGCATGTCTGCTTTTGTTTTTGCATATTTGTTCTGTTAGTAAATAATCATGAGTCCCTAATCATATAAAAGGCCATGTACAGATAAAAAGAGAAGGAATATAGAAATTATTCATTGAAAAGAAAAACAGTATAATACAAACCCAAAGTTAATCCTTTTTTATCCACTGCCTATGCACATGTGGTATAAATCTTTTTCACACAAAAAGTCATATGCTGCCCTCTGCTGGTTATTTTAATAATACTTAAACTTTTGTAGCAAAATAATAATAAATCATTCTGTTCTCATTTCAAATACCGTGTACAGAGATATTGATTAGCAAACAGTATGAAAAAACATGCAATTTTATATATGGTAAATGTAAATGAAATCCATGTATTGTTTTGCATAGTTTTCAAGCTAGGTGCAGGTCATTCAGTAGGGAGGAAGACCATACTTGCCAACTTTTCCTCGTTGGCTTCAGGGAGATCCCGAGGGAGGTGGGCGTGTGGGGCGGGGCTTGATGAATTGCATCGTTTTGGCCCCCACCCCCTAAATGATTGTCACAATTTTGGCCAATTACAGCAGGGGGAGGGGCTAAGATGACACAATATTTGCGTCATTAATCCCCGTCCCCACCACTTATCTATTGCGGGGGCGAGAACCGGGACATTGCTCTCCTCTCCCAGGAGGTCTCTCAGAAATGCGGGAGTCTCCCGGACATTCCGTGAGAGTAGGCAACTATGCGTTAAAGAAAAGCAGCTAATGAATCTCTAGAGACTGCAGTGTCTTTTACTTTTCTGTCTCCATTACTGAAGTCATCTCCATAGACATCAATACATGGACATAGGACACAGTTTCTGAACTGTGCCATCATGCCACAGATGGCGAAGCCAACCACGTCTTGTACTGGCTCAGCATCAGGGAGAATGCCAGACTCTTCAGGGAGTGAGGGAGATAACCCCTATTTTAGGGAGTCTCCCTGAACATTCAGGGAGAGTTGGCAAGTATGAGGAAGACACAAGTGAAAATTGTTTTTTACTTTGGTATTTCACCGCTTCATGACCAGGGGTAGTTTGTAATTTGCTGATGATCAGTTTTAGCATGTTTGCTATGAGCTAAAGAAAAAGAGAATAACATTTTTATTTGTTAAGGAACCATGGTTATTTTTTATATATTTTTTCCATGGCAGATAGGGTTTTCACTTGCTGCTATTTTTAAATATATTTATTTTTTTAATAGTAAGAGTTTATCTTGTACTTAGTCATTTTGCTGGTCCCCAACCTCTGCCAGTCTTTGCTATTTAGCTCTTAGATTAAAAAAGAAATTGTCAAGGAAGAAACAAACTGAGTGGTAATCAATATTAATATTAACCTGTCAGATTTGCTAGAGCTGGTAGATGACAACTTAAAAATGGAAAATGAATTATGCTGAACGCAAAAAGAATTTTAACTATTTAAAAATGTTGTGACTGTTAAAAATAAATAGTGTACTACACACACTGACGTTGCCGAAATTTCAATCTTCAGAACCCAAGAGATTGCTATGACTAGTTTATCTTTTGCCATGTATGCTACGTTGACGTCCTCTATAATTTAGTGGATCAATGTCCTGGCTGAAGCCAGGTGACCTTATCCCACTATATAATTTAGAACAAATATTGTTTCTTCAAATTTCTGAAGAAACTTGTCCTAAATACATATTTCCATAAAATAGATCTTGACAGATTGGCAATGGTTGGAAGTTGTCTTTAAATCTACAACGGGTCTCCTCATATAAATACTAGTTGAAAGAAAATGTAAAATAACTTAGGAAGCGTGCTACCTGATTGAGTGCTCAGAACAAACACTGCCATCAACAGAAAGAAGTCTGATTCTGCCCATTGAAGTATTTGACAAAGATTTTGAAGAGGGACTGGCTGCATATTGCACCCTGCTTCCCAATGTAACTAGCTTCAACTTAATTGTCCATAAGCAGCAATGTGTAGTAGTGCATTCATGAATGTTTTCTTCTATAGTATATTTGAATCTGACAGCTCCTGAGTCTATTGCCCCTGGCAGAGCTGTAATGTAAAGTAGCCTTCAATTTTAACCAAATTAACTTAAAATATTCATAAACTGTGCCCCCCAACAGCAGTGCGCCCTGGCCAGTTGCCCCTCTTGCACAGTTCTGATTCTCTAGAATTCTGCAGCCATGGCTGTTATTGCGATCCAATCTACTTTATGTAAGAGGAAGACTTGAAAAGTGTGTGAAATTCTCCACTAGCTGCAATGATGGCTAAGAACCTTTGAAAGTAAGATAGTTTGAACCCATTTTTCTGGAAAATTATCCCAATAATAAATAAAATACTGTTGCATATCTCTGGTTGTAATTTCTCCCATAAAACATCTTGGGAGAGGAGGACCTGAAAAATCTGAGACCCGATTAGAAAAGAGTTAACACCATGACTTGCCTGAGTCTTGGATATGTTTTCATGCAGTAAAGTGGCTTGATTCTGAGCCATGAATAGTATATACAGGAACACAAAACACTGTGATGGAATAAGGTAGCGTTTATTAATATTGAGGTTCCATTCGTGAAACTCTGGTATATTGATTACAAGATCTTGATCTCTATATGATGATGTCCAAATATTTATAGTTTGAGATACCACTTTTTCTAATTTCTGTAATTAGACCCATCAAAATTTTTGTGAAAACCTGTGGACACATGGAAATAGTGTGAAACAAATACACTGAAAATGGATCCCCCTGGCAGCAAAGTGCGGAAACCTTTGGTGGGCAACCTAAAATCAGACAACACGATTGTTAGGGTTCTGTTCACAACCACTTCCTTAATTACAGCCATGGAGCCAGACACGTGATATAAACGTTTAAACTGTTTATTGCAGTAAAGTAAAGTCCAGGTAAGGCAAAAATAAACAGTAACAGTTCAGGCTGAATGGAACAATGGATTTCCAGATCTTGGCAAACAAGCAGTAAATAATAAAGAAATGCAGCAGATGACTTAACTGAAACCAGTTTGTAGTAGCAGCCAGAAACATGCAGGTAATCCAGGAACAGAGCGACACATGAGCAGGCTAGGAACATCAATGACCAGCAAAGGATTCAGGAATAAGCAGGCATATATAGGCCACAGACAGGTGAGGATAATTAATTAGCAATGCTAGTTAACCCCTAATAGAGGAATGGCCGGACAGCAGCTCCTCTGGAGAATCACAGATGCTGCAGGGTAATGTGCACACAGGGTAACAAGGCAAATCATAACACAGGGTAAAATGCACACAAAGAAACAGGGCAGATCATAACAAAAATGCACACAAAGAAACAAGGCAGATCATAACAACGATAGAACTCTTCAAGGTTGATTAACACCATCTAATAGTCTTTTATGATACCTTTAGTTAGTAGAATTGAATTCCATATTGATATTTTTGTTATTATGCAATTATTTTGACTTTTTAATTTGTAGAAAAGGATACAATTGCCCTGGTGCTGTCTTGGATAAGAAAATATTTTAATCAAAGTCTGTGTACAATACTTTCTCTCTCACTGGACAAATAGCCTTTGTCTTGTACTAGTGTGTAGTATGACTACACATTCTTTCCTGGATAGATCCCTTGGTACTTTTGAGGTTATGAAAAAAATCTTGATACAGAAGAATTGCAGTCAGTCATGTAACCTTGACATAGTGTAGATAGTACCTATTGATTTGAAAATGAGTGGTCCCAAATGTCTAGGCTACATGGATACTGACACCATGAACAATTGCAGGTAATAACAATAGCGAGCATCAGATACTGAGAAAATATAACTGTACCTCTTGCTAACATAGGAGGTCATTTGCAAAAGGCTAAATGTCTGTTGTGTAGTGCAAAAGGAGCTGTGGATCCAACATGTAACACATGCAAGTGTGTCTAGATTTCCACCAAGGTGCATTTTTATATAGAGAAAAATGGTGACATTTTGGAAGGAGCAGAATTTTGCACAGGCAGAGCAGAAGAGTTGGGTGGATTTATGCACTCTTAGCAATGTATGTGCCACGAACACACAAGGTAAATTGGATACTGCCTACTTGCTGGGATTGGCTGAATCTGGAAACATAGAGTCTAACGCGCCCCTGTCTTCGCCAGGGACCCATGCAAAAAGGTTTGGAGGTCGCCCACAAGGGACACGCAGGTCGCAGTTCTCCAGAACAGCTTCCAGCGAAGTGGCTCACGATCACCAAGATGAGCTTTAAGAACGATAGTGTTGAGGTCCTCACCTTTAGCAGCTGCCTTTCCCGTAGAGCTTTATATGCTCACAGGTACTTGGTTGCCCCCAGGTCTTAAGCTCAGTGTAGTAAAAGCTCATCTATGATGGCTGTAGGGCAGGTGGAACGGGAGACGCTAGCCCAGGCTGGAGCGAATGGTCAGAGGCAGGCCAAGGTCAGGGGTCCGTAGCAGATAGGCAAATCGGTATCCAAGCAGAGGTCAGGGTCACAAGTGAAACAGCGGAGTCCTGTATTCAAGCCAAATGGTCAGGGCAACAGGCAAACAGGCAAGGTCCAAGGTACAGGCAAGGATCACAACAGAAGATCAGGCAAACAGGAGTCCAACAGCAAATCAGCAACAGCACAGGACTGCAAACGCTATAACCGGGAGAGAGGCTCAGTCCTCCCTGCCTAAAACTCAGAGCAGTCAATAGGAGCAGAGCAGCCCAGCCTAACCTAATCAGCTCCAGGAGGCCGATAATAAAATATCTATTCTTGCGCACACGCCTCGCTAATTCCTCCACAGCGTTTTGACAGCACGGCGACTTTCTTTGAATCAAGTATTTTTTCTATCCAAAATTCCCGATGTCCTTCCACATTGATTGAGTGCGGCCTCCGAAACTGAAGACGTTTAAATTTACTAGAATAAAGGAAAGGTTTGAGCAAAGAGCAATGAAAAGTGTTGGGAGTTTTCAGAGAACGGGGAAGCTTTAACCTAAAGGCCACAGGATTAACTTGCTTAATGATGGAAAAGGGGCCAATGAATCTAGGTCTACAGGTTTGTCTGAGACTAATATTACGGGTGGATAGCCAGATCTTCTGACCTATTTTGAAAGAGCAGACTCTACGGTGTTGATCCGCAAACCTTTTGGACTTGAAATGAGGCTCACCTTAAGGCAGACTGAACTTTCTTCCAGGTACTTTTCAGACTAGAAGCCGTAGAGCATATGCCCAGGAAACCAGAAGGGTTAAGGGAAACCAAAGAGTTAGTTCTAGGGTGGAAACCAAGATTGCAATAGAACGGAGAGGTACAAGTGGAGGAATGGCAGGAGTTGTTGTATGCAAACTCCACCCATGGTAACAGAGCTGTCCAGTTGTTGTGGAATTCAGAAGTATACAATTGTTCCAAGGATTGATTAACCTTTTCAGTTTGTCCATTGGACTGTGGATGGTATGCTGAAGAAAGGCGGATGTTCCGAGGAGTGCACTCTCAGACTTTCAGAATTGGGCAACAAACTGAGAGCCGCGATCAGAGACAATGTCTAAGGGTAGGCTGTGGAGCCGAAAAATGTGCTGGACAAAAAGTGACGCTAAACTCTGTGCGCTAGCAAGTCTGGTTAAAGGAATGAAGTGAGACATTTTACTGAAGCGGTCAACCACTACCCGAATTGTATTAAGCCCTGCTGAACATGTGAGATCCACAATGAAATCCATAGACAAGTGTTTCCAAGGTCTTGTGGGATGGATAATGGCATAAGCTGACCTGAAGGGTGATTCCTAGAGGGTTTGTTATTAGCACAAATTTCACAGGACATAACAAAGTCTCGAACATCTGAAGACATGGTAGGCCACTAAACAGAGCGTGAGAGAATTTCTGTGGATGTCCGGTGGTCTTATTTTCTTGGTCTTCAGTGAGGACAGCCTTTCGAAGGTGAACTGGCACAAATAAGTGGTTTGCGGATGTCTCTGAGGACAGGGTCGGACTGGGCCATCGGTCGGACTCGGATCCCCGGGTAGGCCTTGACCCTGATCGCTCCCCTCTTCACACTGAATGTGAGTAGCACCGCAGAGAGGAGTCTGCAATTAAGAAGCGAGAAGACAGAAGAGAAGAAAAGAGAAGAAAGAAGCAGATAGAAAAGGTAAGTGAAGGAACGGAAGCAAGGGGGAGCATGGCAGAGTGAAGGGGAGAATGGCAGAGAATGAAAAGGGGGAGCACAGACAGCATAGCAGAGTGTGAAAGGGGGAGCACAGACAGCATGGCAGAGTGTGAAAGGGGGAGCACAGAGAGCATGTCAGAGTGTGAAAGGGGGAGCACAGACAGCATGGCAGAGTGTGAAAGGGGGGCCAAAGCAGCATGGCAAAGTGTGAAAGGGGGGGCCAAAGCAACATGGCAGAGTGTGAAATGGGGGCCAATGTAGCATGGCACAGGGTGATGAAGGGAGGCCAGGAGAAGGGGGGGGGCAAAAGCAGCGTGGAGGGCGTAGTATAATCAGAAGGAGGCACAGCATGGTGATGAAGGAGTACAGTAATGTAATGTGTGTTTGATGGCACAGCAGGCTTGTGGCAATGTAATGTGTGTGTGGTAGGAGGTGGCTAAATAATGGGTGCTATTTTGTTTGTAGGATGAATGTGGGGCAATTTAATTTTATAGTGGGGACTATTAATTTAAGATTGGGTGGTTTGGGAGCTACTAATTGAATGTGGGGCTGAGTTTGAGGAGCATGAGGTCTATTTATTAAACGTGAATATGAATTATCATCATAATCATCATTTATTTATATAGCTGCACTAATTCCGCAGCGCTGTACACACCTGGGGGTAAATGTATCAACTGCCCATTTTTTCAACTCGTCGCTATTCGGCGAGTTTGCAGTGAAAATTTAAAGCGGCAATGGGTTTAAAGGCAAAACAATGACTTTAAAGCCATTGCCGCTATAAATTTTCACTGCAAACTCACCGAATAGCGACGAGTTGAAAAAATCGGCAATTGATACATTTACCCGCTGGAATGCCACAGGTTAGAAAAGCCTGGTCTAGTGGGACAATCCCGATTTTTGGTGACTGTTCTGCCCAATCTAAGGGGCAGGTCAAGACTGTGTACTCTTTATACACACACTGCATTCTTTATATACTACACTATGGTGCTAGCTGTCCTACGTGGGCTCACCACTCCCCCTCTAGTGTCTGGTCTCGCCTCTATGATGGCTGGTCACATGCCCTCTGGTTGGCCCCTTGCGTTGCAGTCCTCCGGTGGGCTCTTCATGCCCCAGTCCGACACTGTCTGAGGGAGTCAACTTTTGAAATATGCAAAGGGTTATACCCAAGTCCTGGGCAAAACCTGCGTGAAGAACCGAAGCCGGTGTAATAGTGGTTTAAAAAGTGGTGCATGATGGAAGAAAAGCTTCTGGATAATGCTTCCACCTTCATATTCTTGGATCCTGGTTTTTTATTATTATTATTATTATTATTATTATTATCTTTAATTTATAAGGCGCCACAAAGGGTCCGCAGCGCTGTACATAACATATCAAAACCAATGAGCCATGACACAACATGATACAGAAAGAACAAAAATGAACAAAATTATATACACAGACACAGGTAACATGGTAATGCAAATCAAATTATTACTGGGACAATGAGTGAAAGTGATGGTAGAAATCAGCGAGAAGTAGGATGAAGCTTAAGAAAATAGGGCTAGGGAAGCAGGCCAAGAGGAACAGAGAGTGATGGAATAGTAAAAGGAGCTCACAAGGGAAGAGGGCCCTGCTCCTGAGAGCTTACATCCTAAAGGAAAGAGGAGACACAAATAGGGTGGTACTAACTGGGGGACAGAGTTAGGAGGAGGATTGATAGACTTGAATAAAGAAATGAGTCTTATGGGCACGCTTGAAGCCTTTGAGAGTAGATGCTAACCTTATAGAACGTTATAGTGGAAGAACGTTCTATAGCTGGGGATCAGCCCGGGAAAAGTCCAGGAGACGAGAGTGAGAAGAGGTGATCAGTGAGGCAGTGAGGCGGCAGTCAGAGGCAGAGCGGAGGGGACGGCTAGCAGTGTAGGTAGAGATGAGATTGGAGATGTAGGGAGGGAAGGATTGATTAAGAGCTTTAAAGGTGAGGGTGAAAAATTTAAATTAAATTCTGTAGGCCATGGGGAGCCAATGTAGTGTCTGTTGGAGGGAGACAGTAGAGATAGAGCGGCGGGAGAGAAAAATTAGGTGGGCAGCAGCATTGAGGATAGATTTAAGAGGATCAAGGCGAGAATCAGGTAGGCCACAGAGAAGGAGGTCAATGCGATATATTACAAGCGAGTGAACAAGGGTTTTCGTAGCTTCTGTGGTGAGAAAGGGGCGAATTTCAGAAGGTGGAAGTATCAGGATTTTGAGAGGGATATAATGTGAGGCTTGAAGGAAAGGGAGGAATCAAGGATGACCCCAAGGCATTGGACTTGAGGGACAGAAACGAGGGTAGTGTTATTAACAGAAATAGAAAGGGGGGGTGGGAGAGTCCTGGAAGGGGGGAAGACGATAAGTTCAGTCTTGGAAATATTGAGTTTAAGGAAGCGTTGGGACATCCAAGATGAGATGGCCGAGAGACAGCAGGAGACACAAGACAGAAGGGAATGGGAGAGGTCAGGGGATTAAAGATAGATTTGGGTATGATCAGCATAGAGATGGGACTGGAGGCCAAAGGAGCGGATGAGGACACCTAGGGAGGAGGTGTAGAGTGAGAAAAGCAGGGGGCCAAGAACGGAACCTTGAGGAACGCCAACAGGTAAAGTAAAAGGGGGGGATGTGGAGTCGTGTAGAGACTGAGAAGGAGCGGTTGGTGAAGTAAGATTAAAACCAGGAGAGGACAGTGTTACAGAGGCCTATAGAATTGAGAGTTTGCAAAAGAAGTGCGTGGTCAATGGTATCGAAGGCAGCAGAGCGGTCAAGAAGGATAAGAAGGGAGTAGTGTCTATAGGATTTAGCGAGGAGGAGGTCATTAGTGACCTTAGTGAGGGCAGTTTCAGTGGAGTGGAGGGGGCGAAAACCAGATTGCAGCGGGTCAAGGAGTGAGTGAGAAGAGAGAAAGGAGGTGAGACGGTTGTAGACAACCGGTTCAAGGAGTTTGGAGGCAAAAGGAAGAAGCGAAATAGGGCAGTAATTAGAGAGAGAGAGGCAGGATCAAGGGACGGTTTCTTGAGTATGGGGGAGACAAAAGCATGTTTAAAAGAGGAGGGGAAGATTCCAGTGTAGAGTGATAGGTTGAGGAGGTGGGGAAGGTGGGAACAGGCTTCAAGAGAGAGGGAGTGGAGGAGGTGGGAGGGGATTGGGTCCTGTGGGCAAGTGGAGGGGGGAGAGGAAGAGAGAAGGATATGGACTTCATCTGCAGATACTGGAGTGAAGGAAGAGAAGGAGGGTGAGGCACCAAGAGGGGAGGGGAGAAAGGAGATAGCAATCGCAGAGGGTGGGAAGGGGGATAGAGTGGGCAGGGAGGGGGGAGAGGGTGGGGTAAGAATGGACTGCTGGGAGATGTCATGACGTTCAGACTCAATCTTGGAGGTGAAGTGGGTAGCAAAGTCGACAGCAGAGAGCATGTGGGGGGAGTGGGAGAGGGGGAGGGGAGAGGAGGGAGTTGAAGGTGGCAAAAAGACGATGGGGGTTGGAGGATTGGGGAGAAATGATAGCTTTAAAGAAGGATTGTTTAAAGAGCGATAGTGCCGAACTGTAAGAGGCAATTATGAACTGGAAGTGGAGGAAGTCAGCATGAGTGACTTTCTCCAGAGCCGTTCTGCACTACGAGAGCGGGTATGTTTAGAGTGCCACCGTTGCGGCGCGAACCGACAAAACCTGATGGTGACAGCTGGGGCGACAGAGTCAAGTGCAGTGGTAAGAAAGCGATTGTAAAATTAGACAGCCTTATCGGGGCAAGAAAGAGTGGTGATGGGGGAGAGGAGCAAGCTAAGGGAGGAGGAGAAAGTGGTAGGATCAACTGGGTCAAGATTACGACTAGTCAGAGTAACCTTCGGGGATGGGGATGGTGAGAGGGGAGGAGAGATGCTAAAAGAGAGGAGATGGTGGTCCGAGAGAGGAAAAGGTGAATTAATGAGGTCAAAGAAAATACCAAAGTATGAAAAATCCAGATCTAGGGAGTGGCCACTGCGGTGGGAGGGAGAGGAGGTCCTTTGAGAAAGACCAAGAGAGGAGGAGAGGGAGAGAAGATTGGAGGCAGCAGGATTTGAGGGATTGTCTATAGGGATATTAAAGTCACCCAAGATGAGGGAGGGAAGTTCAGAGGAGAGAAAATGAGGGAGTCTGGTGGCAAAGTGATCAAGGAATTGGGAGACAGGACCGGGAGGATGGTAGATAACAGCAACACGGAGGTGGACTGGGTGGAATAGGCAGATAGAGTGAACCTCAAATTAGGAAAAAGAGAAGGAGGGTTCAGTGGGAACAACCCAAAATGAGCAGCAGGAGGAGAGAAGTATGCCGACGCCACCACCTTGATGGTTCCCATCAAGGTGGTGTGTTGGAGAAGGACAAGCCCCCGAAAGAGAGAGCAGCAGGAGAGGTAGTGTCCTCAGGGGATAGCCAGGTTTCAGTGATGGCAAGCAGGTTGAAGGATCTAGAGATAAAGAGATCATGGATTGAGGTCAATTTGTTACAAACTGACCTGGCATTCCAGAGACCGCAGGATAGAGGAAGAGAGGGAAGAAGAGAGATGTGGATGCTATTGTTGGGGTTGCTCGACTGCAAGGGTGAGTATGATATGGAGCGAGGGGCATGACAGGGAGAGAGGGTATGAATTGGACGAGAAGCAGAAATAATAGGGGATTTGTGAGCAGACAGGAGACAAGGGGATGGGGAGCAAGAGGTGGGGGAGGAGTGGAGATGGGGCAGATAAGGAGGTTTATGAATGGGAGAGGCAGAAGGTAGGAGTGACATGAGGGAATAGATTACCTGGATTGAAAGAGAGGGAGGTGGTAGGTAGGTGGAGACTGACGCTGAGAGAAGAGCAGCAAAAGGGACAAGAGGGAAAGGGTTTGAGTGGGGAAAAGGAGGAGAGAGGGAAAGATGGTGGAGGGGGCAGCGAGTCAGATCAGAGGCACAGAGACACAGAAGAGAAGAGAGGAGTGAAATAGGGAGGGGGATGGGAGAGGGAGAGGGGGGAGTGAGGAGGAGGAAGAATATGGAATGGTTGGGCAAGGGAAGCAGGGGGATAGAGGGAGAGGACAGAAGTGAGAGAGGTGCAAATCATGATAAAGCTAGAGAAGGTGTGGAATAGACAGTTGAAAGTAATCCAGAAATCAAAGATGGTAAGGGCTAAAAAGTGAAGTGAGGAAATAGTGAGAGAAGGAAAGGTGAGTGAAGCGAGAGAGTGCAGTGGTAGAAGGAGAGAAAAGAGGAGGAAAGGATGTAAAGCATTAGTCAGGGAATAGGAAGCAGTAAGGACAGCAGAGAAACCAGATGGGTGTATTTAGAGAAACAGTTAGATATGATAATGAAATGAAAGCGGGTAAAGAACAAAAACCAGCGAGCTTGACTAGGATTCAGACATTTTGCAGACTCAATGTACTGGAGGTTCTTATGGTCAGTGATGATCGAGATGACATGGATGGCTTCTTCCAGCCAGTGACTCCATTCTTCAAAAGCCCATTTGATGGCTAAGAGCTCCTGATTGCCAACATCATAGTCGGCTTCTGCAGCAGAGAACTTGCAGGAGAAAAAGGTGCAAGGAAGCAGTCGGTGATTGCCAGGATCTTTCTGAGATAAGCCAGCGCCAGCACCAATATCGAAGACATCAACCTCCAAAACGAAGGGTAACTCAGGGTTAGGATGTCTCAAGACAGAGGCTTAGATAAATCCTTTTTAAAAAGCTTCAAAGGAATTGATAGCCATTGAGGACCAATTACCAAGATCTGCACCCTTCCGAGTAAGGGCAACAATGGGAGCCACTAAATCAAAAAATTCACGGATAAATCTTCGGTAGTAATTGGTGAAACCCTGAAACCTTTGGACAGCTTTCAGATTAATGGTCCGCACCCAATCTAGAATAGCCTGAACATTACTTGGATCCATAGAGAATCTGGTAGAGGATGTATTATATATCCCAGGAATGATACTTTCCGAACCTCAAACTTGCACTTTTCAAGTTTGGCAAAAAGATGATGGTCCTGTAATTTATGGTGAACTTGCTGGACATGGAGTCATTATTGAGACAATGAGTGGGAGTATATTAATATGTCATCCAAGTATACGACCACAAACTGATCAAGGAACACCCGGAGAACTTCATTAATGAGGTCTTGAAAGACAGCTGGTGTGTTACAAGGCCGAATACTCGTAGTGGCCGGAATGGGTATTGAAAGCCGTCTTCCACTCATCACCTTCTCTGATGCGGATGAGATGGTATGCCCCACGGAAATCAATTTTGGTGAAGATGGTAGCACCTTTAAGTTGATCAAATAGGACCAAGATGAGAGGAAATGGATAGGTGTTTTTTATACTAATTTTGTTAAGACCTCTAAAGTCGATGCAAGGACGTAGTCCACCATTCTTCTTGGAGACAAAGAAACACCCAGTTCCCACCAGAGATTTTGAAGGTCTAATAAAACCTTTTTGTAAATTTTCCTTAACATATTCTTGCATGGCCTTAGTTTCAGGGCCAGGGAGCGAATACAACCTTCCTTTCTGTAGTTTAGCCTCAGGAATTAACTTAATGGCACAATTGAAATCCTGGTGTGGAGGTAGAGTGTCAGCTGCTTTTTTTAGAGAATACATCCCACGGTACTGAGGAGGAAGTAGTTCGGAAACAGGCTGCAGAATCCAAAGGGATTACAGGGTTATGGAGGCGAAGCCAGGGATGACCCAGTATTAATGATACAGACAAGCAATTGATGAGGTAGAAGGACAGAGTTTTTGAGTGAAGGGTTCCCACTGTCAACTGTAGCGGGGATGTTTCACATAACACCTAGCCACCTGGGAGTGGTCCTCCATCTAGGCCACATACAGTAATAGCTGTATTGATACTCTTGAATGGAATCCTGGAAGACTTGGCAAATCCAATGTCCAAAAAGTTACCAGCAGCACCACTATCAACAAAGGTTGAAATATCAAAGAAATGAACACCATAAGTGATATGTGCAGGGACCAAAACTGTGTTTTTGGAAGAAATGATCTGCAGACCTAGGTGAACCTCCTCCTTGATCCCTAGGCCAACTCTTTTCCCGACTTATTTGGGCAGGAACGAGAAAAATGACCTTTCATGCCACAGTAGAGGCAAAGACCTTGGGTCCGTATTCTGTTTTTCTCCTCTACAAAAAGACGATTTCCTAATTGCATAGGCTTCTCAGTGTCCATTGATGCAGGAACAAACGCAGATGGTGAACAGGAAGGTACCTCCTTTTCCTCCTGCCTCTCCTTGATCCGTCTGTCAATTTTGATGGTGAGCTGCATTACATTTTCCAGAGATTCTGGAGAAGGAACCTAACCAAAATCGTCCGCCCAATGCAGGATCGTTCCCCTACATTCGGCACAGTGTTCCTCAGCAGAGTGCCGACCTTACTTCAAGGTTCTAAAGTGAGCCTCGGCTGAGGCCACCTGATCCAGATCATCATAAAGCAGGCCCAAGACATTAAGTAATGCATCAACAGACTGTAACAAAGGACTCGCAGGAGCAAGACTGAACATCCAGGACTGAGGGTCACCTTGGAGAAGGGATATTGTAATACCGACCCTTTGCTGCTCTGAACCCAAAGAACGGAGATTTTAGCCGAAAATAGAGCTTACAACTTTCTTTAAAATTGTGGAATAAGGCTTTCTGTCCAGAGAATCGGTCTGGCAGATTCAACTTGGGTTTCACAGCAGGTGCCAAAGGAGCTTGCTGGGCTTGCTAAGACCTAGAGGCTTCCTCTTGCGCCGATAAGCGATGCGAGAGTCCCTGGATCATCTGAGACAAGGTTTGGATCTGTCCTGTCAAAACTTGGGCTGGAGAGGGATTCGTCTCGTTGTCATCCATGAATAATCCTGGGCCCAGCAGACATTGCAACCAAAATGCAGCCTACACAGCAGTTCCAGGAGAAGGAAGCTGCAGAATGCCAGCGCAAGTCTGTGGAGAGGTGCGCTGCTATGGAGGCAGCGGAGCACCAGGCGGAGTGCCAGGCGGAACGCCAGGCAGAAAGAGAAGCTGCCGAGTGAGAGGCAGAGAGGAGATACCAGCTGGAGCTTGCTAAGCTCCAACACCAGCCAGAAGCCAGAGAGGTTGGATCAGCAGACCCCGTCCACAGAATTTCCCTGTATTGGAAAAAGATGGGGAATTGGATGCTTTTTTGTGAGGATTTGAAAAGACATGCCGACAGTATGAACTGCACAAAGATCAGTGGGCTCAGTATTTAACCCTTGGTTTGCGAGGTAAAGCATTAGAGGCCTTTGCAGATCTTCCACCAGAGATGGACGGAGATTATGAGGCAATCAAAAATGCCCTGCTACAGCGTTTTAATATTACGCCGGAGGCGCACAGACAAAAATTCAGAGATTTAAAATGCAGTGCCTCTGACACCTATTCAGGAATTGTGGCCCAACTGTCTACTTCTTTCAAAACAGTGGATTTGAGGGTTAAAGATCACCACATGTGATGCTCTGAAAGATTTAGTGATCCAGGAGCAGTTTATCACTTTGTGCCCAGCTGATGTGAAGGAATGGGTAGTGGATCAGGACCCTGAATCATCTGCGGAAGCAGCTAGACTGGCTGACAAATATACTGTCACCCGGGCACCTGCAGCTAAAAGAGGGACTTTTGTGCCAGGGCAGTCTGCCTGGAAAGGGGGATAGCCAGGAGGATCAAAGCCACCCCCCTCAACACCATCACCCACTGTTTCTTCATCTTTTGGGGCAAAGTCTGTTATGGGAAACACCCGACGATGTTTTGTGTGTAACCAGGTGGGACATATCAGTACTGCCTGTCCAGAAAAGAAGACCACTTCACCCTCCTCTGGGGGGGTAACTTACCTGCAATCTGCTTCACCTGTCCTGTGTGCTGGACCACAAGGGGGCCGGAAGGACAACCTGCAAACAGTGATGTGGGTGACAAGGTAACTGTGGGGTTAAGAGACACTGGTGCGGATGTTACACTAGTGCGATCAGAACTGGTAAGACTAGAGGACTTCATTCCAGGAAAGTGTATTTCTGTGCAAGGGGTGGGTGGAATTCACCTTAGGGTGCCTGTGGCCAAGGTTTACCTTGATTGGGGTGCTGGAAGAGGTCTAAGAGATGTCGCGGAATAATATGCCTACAAATGTGTTGCTGGGGACAGATTTAGGAAGAATGCTGTCTCAGTATCTCTCTAATGATGATGTTAGTGCCACACCTGTTACTGTGTCAGAATCAGTTGAAAGTATCAATGTTTGTTCCCAGGTACCAAGAGGTGACAAGGAAAAGGTCTGTTCCGTTGCACCTTAAATGTGTAAACCAGGATGTGACAGGGAAAGGGTATATTCTATTGTACCTGAAGTGTTTAATGATTTTAATGCCACCCATGTTACAGTATCAGAACCTGCTGAGAGTAACCACGTTTTTTCCCCAGGCACCAGGATGTGACAGGGAGAGGGATCTTCTATTGTACCTGAAGTAAGGATGATAATGCCAAAAGTAGTATTGCATTAGAATCTACATATGTTCTTCCACTGACATCTTGTCATGGGGTAGGGAAAGATGACAGTGTTACTGCAAATATTAGCATTGATTCTGGTGTAGATAGTATGCTTGCTAGAAATGGGACAGATGACAATGTGATTGATTCTATTGTGTTAGAGAAAGGCAGCGTTTCTACCCAGGTAATATTCTTAGAAGATAGGGTACACGTTAAATGGGAGGGAGGGCAGAGTGAAACTGGGTGTTCTGTATCTGAACCAGCTGTACCCAGGGGTGTTGAGAATGTGGGGGAGACACGTAGTCCGGACCAACGGGAAATAACAAGTGACAGCACGGTGGCTTAGTGGTTAACACTTCTGCCTCACAACACTGGGGTCATGAGTTTGATTTCCGACCATGGTCTTATCTATGTGGAGTTTGCATGTTCTCCCCGTGTTTACTTGGGTTTCCTCCGGGCACTCTGGTTTCTTTCCACACTCCAAAAACATACTAGTAGGTTAATTGGCTGCTACCGAAAATTGACCATAGTCTGTGTGTATGTTAGGGAATTTAGACTGTAAGCTCCATTGGGGCAGGGACTGATGTGAGTGCGTTCTCTGTACAGTGCTGCAGAATTTGTGGCGCCATATAAATAAATGATGATGATGAATCATTACATTGCTGCTGGGACCTGTAGTTCGAATATTTACCACTCAGATCTACATATGAGTTTTGACCATTCACATGAGTTTTCTATAGAGACAGGGGGTCAGTTGCTAGCCCACACTCACTTAGTCAGTAGTCGAATGGCTTAGAGGAGGTAGATGAGGGGCCCACACTCCCTTTTATACTACACCCCCATATACATGAATCCAAGGGGGAGGGGAGTGTCCTGTTCATTAGCTCCCCGGAAAATAATTATCTAGTGTGTCCCACTGACAGGTAATTTTGTAACTGGGAAGCAGGGCAGAGTGGAAGTAGGTATTCTGCTGTGCCAGAATTAAGGGGTTCCCATGTACAGGAGTTTTCGGGGGAGGGAGGTGTTATCTCAGGCAGCACCCACAAAGAGACACAGTCTGTGAGAGGTACAGAGAGTGTAGGTAAGAATGCAGAGGTTAGCCCACAGCTATTAAAGGACCAGAAGTCCCAGCTGAATGAGATAGTTAACCACTTCTTAACCCTTCTCACCAGAGAACCTATTGCGACCCAGCTAACAGCTATTCTAGTTGAACCAAGGGAATGTGGGAGTTGGCCTGAGCAATGACCTGTCAGTCAATCCCCATGCTATTTCTTAAAAAGGGGAGGTGTCGTGTACATAGAGAGCTTACAGTTATTTATAAGTGATAAATCATAACTGCAGTGTAAAAGGTTATATCAAATTAATCCATGGATAAATTGAGCTGTTAAAGTGTAAAATATGAAGGCAGAGAGTCTGATCTAAATATATTTGATGGCTTTGCACATTCCAGTGTGAAAAGATAAGAATGTCACCTGTGGCAGTTTCAAAGGGCTCCTGCTGTGAGTTAGCCTGGCCTAAGGTGGAGTTTTTGGACACCTGAATAGACTTTGTGGGGCCGATCACAGCTGGAGATCCTTGTAGGCAGCATGTGAAGGCCTATATAGGTATATAGAAATATGAGCTTCAAAGGAAAATGTCTTCATAGTTCATATTTTGGGAAATATGGGTGGCACTCCATACTATGGAGCAGAAATCGCACCAGGGTTGTGAATTACAGGCACTGGCGGTATCTGGAAACAGCTATACTCACATATCTTTTACAAAGATATGTCACATTGTCATAATTCCATCATGTTTGGTATTTAAATGCGCCGGAGATTATGACCAGTTTATTTAAGGGGGAGTTATGTTTCTGGGATATATCTGTGAAAAATTACCCACAGGTCAAAACTTTGAGAATATTTGTGAGCAAACTATAGTGACACCCAGGGGACATCTCTGCCCACTATTAGCATTATTCACTGCCCCTGTGAAGACCATCCTATTTCATTTTGCTTAAAAAATCTGTGTTGGGAAGGGGCAGGTTGTCAGACTTTTTGGGAAATTAATTCCCATTGATAAGCTGTCCATCTTCCAAACCAAATTTCCCTTGGCGAGAATGCAATTCATGTAAGTGCTAATCTGAATGTAACCACCTTTTATTTTAAGCTGTTTTGCTTGTGTATGTTTTATATCAGTTGTTTATTAATTATTATTTCTTTATATCTGAATGCCCTGTACTTTTGTATATTAAATCTATAATTTAATATGTTGCGTCCTTGATACTCTAACAAATCCATTAGCCTGTTATAAGAAATAGCTTGACCAAGTTAACTCAGTGTGTGATTTGTTGATACATTTGATTAACAAGCTGTGTGTGCTTGCATTTACATTTGTTTAACAGTCTGGAGGTGTGAGGAGTTAACCCTCTGCTTGCTGGTGTGGGTCTTGTTAGTCTGTGGATAGCTAGGAGCCTTGTGTGCTAGTGTGGGACAGTATATTGGGGTCCTATTGCCCGCATTCAATAGGTGGTGGTAAACTTGAAGTGTCTGGTGGTGTGAGCACTGTTTAGGGGCGATTCAGTAGGTCTATAACCTGTGTGATAGGTGGAGAGAGACTGTGGGCTGGAATCGTGTGCAACCTCATATAGTAAACACCCCCAAAGACACGGCAGCTGGGAGCGTGTTCGTGACATGCGGTAATGGGTGCAACCACGGAGGAGAACCCCCTGATGAACTGCCGATAATAATTAGCAAATCCCCAAAACAATGACGCCTTAGTGGCCGCCTTCTGGCAGGGATTATCACATCGCATTAAGGATGTACTGGCATCTCGAGCGTCCTACCACCTTGGATGCCATAATCTCCCTTTGTAACCGAGTAAATCTGCGATTTTGGGAGAGATCGGCAGAGAAGGATGTGTCTCGACGCTTGACCTCTAGACCAGCTCCACGCCCTGTGCTGCACCCCTCCATTACTGATGAGCCTATGCAAATTGGGAGGTCCCGTTTAACCTCTGAGGAACGTGACAGGAGACGCCGAGACAAGCTATGTATCTATAGTGGCGAGTCCGGTCACTTTCTAAATTCCTGCCACAAGAGGCCAAGAAACGCCAAACCCTGATCTGTTACGGGAAGGTCAGGTTGGGGTCCAGCAAAACCTTCTCTTCTACCGTTTGCACTATCCCTGTCTTAGTACAACATGGCTCTTTTGTGTATCATTCTCGAGCCCTAATAGACTCTGGTGCCGCCGGGAATTTTATTTCACAGAATTAAGTCACTCTCTGGTCTATTCCTACACTCTCCCTAGAGTTCTCAGTTATCATCACAGCCATTGATGGATCCCAGCTTCCAAGAAGCGTGATCTGCCTTCAGACTCAAACACTTACTCTTCGCATTGGAGCGTTTCATTCTGAACGCATTTCCTTTTTAGTGTTACCCTGCACCACCACTCTCTATCATCCTAGGTCTTCCATGGCTCCAGTTACACTCTCCTCAACTAGACTGGAACACTTCGGAGGTCTTAGCCTGGGGCTCCCACTGCCATTCTAAATGTCTAAAGAAAGTCAGACCACTTCTATCTTCTTCAACCACAACACCTTCCAACCCATCTACTCTTCCTTCTCAATACCAGACATTTGCTGATGTCTTCGATAAGGTGATTCTCCCACCACATCGTCCATTAGATTGTCCCATAGAATTAATCTCAGGGAAGATGCCACCCAGAGGTCGAGTCTAACCTCTCTCTCAGCCTGAGACCCAATCTATGTCACTCTATGTAAAGGAAAATCTTCAGAGAGGCTTTATTAGACCCTCAGTCTCTCCTGCCGTGGCAGGTTTCTTTTTCGTGAAGAGGAAGGACGGTTCTTTACATACCTGCATTGACATTGCATTAACACAGTTACCATCAAGAATCGCTATCCTATTCCACTCATTACGGAATTATTCGACGGGATCAAAAGACAGAATCTTCACTAAACTAGATATTTGAGGTGCATATAATCTTATTCGTATCCGATCCGGAGATGAGTGGAAAACAGCCTTCAATAGCCGCGATGGTCATTATGAGTATCTTTGGCCTCTGTAATTCCCCGGTGGTATTTCATAGTTTTATCAATGAGATTTTCCGGGATCTTCTCTACTCCTATGTCGCTGTTTATCTGGACGATATTCTGATATTTTCCAAGACTCTTGACACTCATAGAAGATAAGTGGCTGAAGTGCTTTCCAGACTCCGCAACAATAATCTATATTGCAAGTTAGAAAAATGCTCCTTCGAAGCCGCCTCCATGCCCTTCTTAGGTTACATCATTTCAGGATCTGGTATCTAAATGGATCCGGAGAAGGTTCAGGCTATCCTAAACTAGCTGCTTGGAGAAAATGGAATCAGATGGAGAAGCGGTTAGGCCTTGCTGTTTACCAGACGTCTTAGGACAGTTACCAAGCATATAACCAGGCTCTCTGCAGTACAGGCATAAGTGGTTCTTGAATCGTCTCTATCTTTCCTCCGGAGAGATGTGCTATCAATTGTATAGGTTTCACTACAGGTGGGAACTGACTCTTGAACTGAGGAGCCAAGCGAAATCCAGTTCGACGGACAAGTTATTTTTCCTGACTATGTTCCTGGAAATGTATGTCAATCTGATTACATAGAGAAATTAACCTGTCCAATGAGGAAGGGAGTTCACGACCAGCTAATTCGTCTTTGATCCAAAAGACCTTGCCAAAATGTGGCCACCAGAGCTTCATTGTTTCAGCGAAATTCAGCTGCCAATGTGTGGAACTGGACAGCGTATTGGCCTAAAGATTGAGTGCCTTGATGAAGGCGCAAAATACTGCATACCACGCTGAAGGTTTCCAGGAATGTGGTACAGTTATGTAACAAGGGATAATCCCACTCCCACAAGGGTGATGCCCAAGCTAGAGTTTATCCAGATAATAAGGAAATAATATATGCCACCTTAGTTTTCTCCGTAGGAAACTTTACTAGCTGTAATTTAAATTGGATGTCACATTGATTTAAAATCCTACAGTGAATTTTTGGATCTTTATCAAACTTAGTAGGATTTGGAATCTGAAGCTGAGAGATTGCCTGTGCGGCAGCCACAGTCACTTGTGCCAGAGAAGAGGGTGCTGGATTTAGTGTGTCCAGATGAGTAGAAAGGCCCTGTAGGAACTGCAGTATCTGGGTCTTGTTCTTTTCTTGTTCTCAAGCCGACCTGCCAGATGCTCCAGGAGATCTCTCGGAAAGGGGTTACCAGATCAGTCAGTCATTATGTTGGTCAGAGCAAACTGTTACGGTTCTCAGGAGTTTACTATCAGTCAGTGTTAGTGCTGGCCTTCCTAAGGTGCGGAGTCTAACGAACCCCCAAGTCTTCACTAAGAACCGCCACAAGGCGGGATGGATTTTGCTTCCGGAGGCCCGCAGGTCGCTCCACTTAGGTTAGCCCACTGACGTGATAGGCGACAGACGGTTGGTAAGGAGAATAGGTTCTGTAGGGGTAGTGTAGTACGGCACAGAGGAGCAGGATGGTGGTTCCCAAACTTTTTCCAGTTTGCGGCACCCTTCTTCATAATTTTTTCAAGGCACCCCTCCAAAATAATTACCGAGCAGTTCCATTTTATAAGTAGTTGGTTTAAAATAACATAATAAGTATTTAGGTCAGGACAGAAATACTTAGTAAGTTGTTTGCAAAAATAATACACATAAACCTAAGTGAAAAGAATATTTTTATATATTTTTTTCAATTATATCTCTGTCAAAGAATAATTTACAGCTAATATTAAGAGGAATAAGATCAAACAAAATAAAACAACATGTGCAAGAATCATCACACTGTGCCCCTTTACGATCACACTGTGCCCCTTTACGATCACACTGTGCCCTCATTCATCCTCACACTCTGTGCTCTCCATCTTCCTTACACTATGTGCCCTCCATCTTCCTCGCACTTTGTACCCTCCTTAATCCTCACACTCTGTACCCCTCCATCTTCACACTCTGTGCCCCCTTCATTCTCACACTCTGTGCCCTCCTTCATCCTTACACTTTGTGCCCTCCTTCATCCTCACACTTTGTGCCCTCCTTCATCCTTACACTCTATGCCCTCCTTCACTTGCACTCTGACCCTCTTCATCCTCACTCTGCCCCCTCCTTCATCCTCACTCTGCCCCCTCCTTCATTCAAATTGCCCCTCCATTGCTGTTTCCTATCACCATTTCCCCTCCCCTTTCTTTACTTACAATACTTGGTCTTCTTTCTTCTTTTTCTTCTGTCTTCTCTTCTGTCTTACCAATACGGCGACGCCTGGGACCCGGCATCCTCCTCTCTCCTGCCACTTCTCACTGAATATGTCGGACGTGATGACGTCACGACATTCAATGAGAAGTGAGGAAGGAGGAGGATGCTGGGTCCCAGGCGTCGCTGGATTGGTAAGTTTTGTTTCATTTTTATTTTTCCAGTGACACCGCCGTGGCACCCCTGGGAGCCGCGGCCACACTTTGGGAACCGCTGAGTTAGCTGAAGAAGCACAGCACATACACAAAATTCCACGCCGTATACAGTGTAACTCCAGGTCAGATACACTGAGGACACACCTCTCTCAGTAGAGTCGCCGGGTCAGATACACAGGTACCCAGGCAGCAGCAGATCCAGAAGCAGAGGTTAAACAGGCCAAAGGTCATATACAAGGAAACACCAGAAACAGCACAGGATACACAGGGAGAGCCATACACAAAGTGGTAACATGTTGCTCTGACAAGGCTGCAGTGTCCAGGTGAGCTTTATATAGTCTGCAGATTGCATATGCATATGCATATCCAGCCACGATCATTTGACTGCCCAACCAGGAAGTTCTGAGCTATATACAGAGGCAGGGAAATCAGCAGCACAGGAGCAAGTAAGTTTGTGACAGAACCTTATCTGGATCCATTTGTAAGCCAGAGCCTGACATGATTTATCCCAGGAAGGTCATTTCAGCCGTCTCAAAAGAACATTTCTTGAGTTTGCAAAACAGTTGATTTCTTCGCAAATGGGTAATACTTCAGCAATTTGGTGATGATGAGTAGTTAGATCTCGGGAAAAAATCAGAATATCATCTAGGTGTACAATGACACAAGAATAAAGCAGATCTCGTTGGCGAAGCTCTGAAATACTGCTGGGGCATTACACAGCCCGAAAGGCATCACCAGGTATTCATAGTGGCCATCTCTGGTATTGAAAGCGGTCTTCCATTCATCCCCTTCATGAATGCGGTTCAAATTGTAGGCCCCTCGGAGATCTAACTTGGTAAAAATCTGTGCACCTTTTATGCGGTCGAAAGGTTCGGTCACGAGGGGAATAGGATACTGATTCTTGACTGTGATGGAATTCAAGCCTCTATAATCAATACACGGACGCAGAGACCCGTCCTTCTTTTTTACGAAGAAGAATCCTGCACCTGCTGGTGAAGTAGAGGGGCGAATAAAGCCGTACTGGCGATTCTTCTTGATGTAGTCAGCCATTGCTTGGGTCTCTGGTATAGCTAGGAGGTACACCAGACCTCTGGGAAGTGGTGTACCCGGTTGGAGATCGATAGGGCAATCCCAGACACGATAAAGAGGCAAAGTCTCAGAGCGGGCTTTATCGCAGGCAACAGATAAAGGTGCGAGATGAGGAGGCATGTGCCCTCCATCTTCCTCATACTCTGTGCCCTCCTTCATCCTCACACTCTGTGCCCCCTTCATTCTCACACTCTGTGCCCTCCTTCATCCTCACACTTTGTGCCCTCCTTTATCCTCACACTTTGTGCCCTCCTTCATCCTCACACTCTGTGCCCTCCTTCATCCTCACACTCTGTGCCCCCTTCATTCTCACACTCTGTGCCCTCCTTCATCCTCACACTTTGTGCCCTCCTTCATCCTCACACTTTGTGCCCTCCTTCATGCTTACACTCTATGCCCTCCTTCACTTGCACTCTGACCCTCTTCATCCTCACTCTGCCCCCTCCTTCATCCTCACTCTGCACCCTCCTTCATTCAAATTGCCCTTCCATTGCTGTTTCCTATCACCACTTCCCCTCCCCTTTCTTTACTTACAATACTTGGTCTTCTTTCTTCTATTTCTTCTGTCTTCTCTTCTGTCTTACCAATACGGCGACACCTGGGACCCGGCATCCTCCTCTCTCCTGCCACTTCTCACTGAATATGTCGGACTTGATGACGTCACAACATTCAATGAGAAGTGAGGAAGGAGGAGGATGCCGGGTCCCAGGCGTCGCTGGATTGGTAAGTTTTGTTTCATTTTTATTTTCCCAGTGACACCGCCGCGGCACCCCTGGGAGCCGCGGCCACACTTTGGGAACCGCTGAGTTAGCTGAATAAGCACAGCACATACACAAAATTCCACGCCGTATACAGTGTAACTCCAGGTCAGATACACTGAGGACACACCACTCTCAGGAGAGTCGCCGGGTCAGATACACAGGTACACAGGCAGCAGCAGATCCAGAAGCAGAGGTTAAACAGGCCAAAGGTCATACACAAGGAAACACCAGAAACAGCACAGGATACACAGGGAGAGCCATACACAAAGTGGTAACATGTTGCTCTGACAAGGCTGCAGTGTCCAGGTGAGCTTTATATAGTCTGCAGATTGCATATGCATATGCATATCCAGCCACGATCATTTGACTGCCCAACCAGGAAGTTCTGAGCTATATACAGAGGCAGGGAAATCAGCAGCACAGGAGCAAGTAAGTTTGTGACAGAACCTTATCTGGATCCATTTGTAAGCCAGAGCCTGACACAATGTATCCCAGGAAGGTCATTTCAGCCATCTCAAAAGAACATTTCTTGAGTTTGCAAAACAGCTGATTTCTTCGCAAATGGGTAATACTTCAGCAATTTTGTGATGATGAGTAGTTAGATCTCGGGAAAAAATCAGAATATCATCTAGGTGTACAATGACACAAGAATAAAGCAGATCTCGTTGACGAAGCTCTGAAATACTGCTGGGGCATTACACAGCCCGAAAGGCATCACCAGGTATTCATAGTGGCCATCTCTGGTATTGAAAGCGGTCTTCCATTCATCCCCTTCATGAATGCGGTTCAAATTGTAGGCCCCTCGGAGATCTAACTTGGTAAAAATCTGTGCACCTTTTATGCGGTCGAAAGTTTCAGTCACGAGGGGAATAGGATACTGATTCTTGACTGTGATGGAATTCCAGCCTCTATAATCAATACACGGACGCAGAGACCCGTCCTTCTTTTTTACGAAGAAGAATCCTGCACCTGCTGGTGAAGTAGAGGGGCGAATAAAGCCGTACTGGCGATTCTTCTTGATGTAGTCAGCCATTGCTTGGGTCTCTGGTATAGCTAGTAGGTACACCCGACCTCTGGGAAGTGGTGTACCCGGTTGGAGATCGATAGGGCAATCCCAGACACGATAAAGAGGCAAAGTCTCAGAGCGGGCTTTATCGCAGGCAATGGATAAAGGTGCGATGTGAGGAGGCAGGAGTGTCCCAGAATCAGCAGGATGAGTTGATGTGCCTTGTAAGGGTTTGACGTGGATAAGACAGCGGGAATGGCAGGGGGAGCCCCAAGCCAAGATATGAGAGGAAGTCCAATCGATATAAGGAGAGTGCGGTTGAAGCCAGGGGAGGCCCAGAATAATTGGACTAGTAACCTGGGAGAGAATAAGGAGAGAGATAATCTCAACTACTTGGAGAGTAATAGGGTTGCTCTGGTGAAGAATAGTCCCATTGGCAATACGATTGCCATCAATAGCTGTAATAGTAATGGGCCGAGGTAGAAGTTCAGTAGGTAGTAAAAGTTGTTTAATAGTGTGGCGGAAATGAAATTCCCTGCTGCTCCAGAATCCAAAAGGGCAGAAGAGTCAAACGGGGTGAAAGGCTCATGGATAGTAACCGGGATGGAGCATGCAGAAGCCTTAAGAGAATTTGGAGAGGGTTTTGAGGACCCTAGCCTGACCTCCCCTGAGCAGGTTAGGGCCTGGCATTTCCCTGGCATTTAGTACAAGAGGCTAAGAGATGTCCAGACTCGCCACAATAGATGCAGAGGTTATTGGATATTCTTCTCTGTCTCTCATCAGGCAACAAACTGAAACGGCCCAGTAGCATAGGTTCTTCAGGAGGACTGGGTGGCTGGAACCAGGGAGCCAGTTTAATCACAGAACGTCGAGTGGTGTCTTTCTTGGAGGCTCTCTCTGTGAAGCGGATATCCACTCTGTGACAAAGAGAAATTAGAGCGTCAAGAGAGGTAGGCAGCTCTTGGGTGGCAAGAACATCCTTAATACGGTCTGTGAGGCCTTGCCAAAAAGCAGCAATCAGGGCTTCGTTGTTCCATTGGAGTTCCGAAGAAAGAGTATGGAATTGGATAACATTCTGGGAAACAGAATGTGAGCCCTGACAAAGTCTGAGGAGACTTGAGGCCACAGATGAAACCCGGCCTGGCTCATCAAAGATCTTCCGGAAGGCTGATATAAAAGCTTTGCTGTCCCGGAGGATGGGGTATTCCTTTTCCCAGATGCCAATGCTTGCCCAGATAGTAGGGCGATTATATAAGCCACTTTGGCACGATCTGAAGGAAAGTTATGTGGGCGTAATGGATTGAGCACTGATTGAGGAAACCCCTGCACAGTTTTGGATCGCCATAAAACTATTGAGGGGCCGGCAGTCTAAAGGATGAAGCGACTGCCGCCGCTATGAGAGCTTCTGAAACAGGAGCTGCAGCTTGTGGAGTATGGGGGGCAGTGACTTGGAAATTATCCACTCAGGCAATTAATGCTTGAAGGCATTGGAGTAAGTGAACCTGGGCGGCGTCTTCCTGCTCAACTCTTGCTACCAGATGTTGCAGCATGTCCTTTGCGGAAGGTTCTCGGTCGGGATCCATTTTACTGACCAGATCTTACTGTCACTGAGTTAGGGTCAGAGGACTGCCCGTACAGCCGGCTCACGTGAAATTACCTTCTGAGAGGCGCAGAGTCTAACGGTGAGGGAGGTGTTCGCCAGGGACTCCCGCAAGGGAGTTTGGAGTTAGCTGCTCCCAGACTGCAGGTCACGGCCCTCTTAGGGGGTGATGAGCAAGGCTGTATTGAGAACCAAGATAACTGAAGATGCCACGGATGAAAAGTAGCTCAATGGCTGAGAGACTAAGAGGCAGTTTCCCAGGGTAGCGGTAAGGCCAATGTACTGAGAGTAAGGAACAGCAGGCGAGTATGCAGGTTATACTGGAGACTGGTAGCGATCATCTGCGAGTAGATGTGCTGGTGACTCGGAGAACAGGTCGCAAACAGGAGCTAGGGAACAGGACATCTGAACAGGAGAGTAGACCTGAAGATCTAGAAACTTGGTAGAGAAGCAGGTGCTTTAAATAGACAGAGCTGACAGGCAATTAGCCAATCAAGAGGATGCAGAAAGTACTGAGAAAACCAGGTGTGTGCATGCTCAGTTCAGACCAGGAAATGAATGCAGGAAAAGGGAAACAGGTGAGAACAGTGACCATAATGCAGGTTTAGCTGATGCAATATGTGACCGTACGACTACGTTTGTTCACCCTTCACCTCACTGGTAGCTATCTCGGAGGGCTGCGACCTGCACATCTCTAGCAGCGAACCCCAAACTCCCTTGTGGGGGTCCCTGGTGAAGACCAGAGGCGTGTTAGACTCCGCGCCTCCTTGTTTAGCAGAGCCAATACCTGCAGGTGACCTTCAGGCTGAAACACTTTGTGACAGTTTTTGTCTTGTGTGGATTGTGTAACGGGTGGTAATAGAGTAATCTAGTGAGTTTAAGAGGGTGGTTGAAGAATATTATAAGCTTGTCTGAAGAGGTGGGTTTTCAGAGAATGCTTGAAAGCTTGTAGACCAGAAGAAAAACTTATTGTGCTAGGGAAGGAAATCCATAGAGTGGGTGCAGATTGAAAAAATCCTGCAAACGGGAATGGGAGGATATAATGGGAGTGGATGAGAGGCGCAGATCTTGTGCAAAACATAGTTGTCGATTTGGGAGATATTTTGAGACAAGAGAGGAGATGAATGTTGGTGCAGCTTTGTTGACAACCTTGTAGATTAGTAAAATTATTTTATATTGTATTCTGTAAAAAACAGGTAACCAGTATAGAGATAGAGTGATTCAGCAGACGAATAACGATTTGCAAGGAAAATACCTAGCCGTTGCGTGGAAAATAGATTGTAAGGGTTTAAATCAATTTTGGGGAAGACCAGAGAGGAAATTGCAATAGTCAATGCGGGAGATGATAAGTGCATGAATTAAGGTTTTTGCAGTGTCTCGTGTAAGATATGCGCGTATTCTGGAAATGTTTTTTAGATGTATGTAATATGATTTATAGAATGTGGGGAACAAAGGATAGTTCTGAGTCAAATTACACAAATAGGCAGCGAGCTTGAGGGATGGGGTTTAAGATCAAATTGTCAACAGAAATAGAAATGGCAGTTATGCTCTTGTTGGTGGGTGGGAATATTATTAATTCTGTTTTAGAAAGATTGAGAGTTTGAGTTGGCAAGAGGACATCCAAGATGAAATGGCAGAAAGACAGTCAGTAACATGGGACAACACAGATGACGAGGGATCAGGAGAGGATAGATTATTATTACTATTTATATAGCGCCACTAATTCCACAGCGCTGTACAGAGAACTCATTCACATCAGTCCCTGCCCCTTTGGGGCTTACAGTCTAAATTCCCTAACAGACACACACAGACAGCGACGGACGGACAGACAGGGACAGACAAACACACAGACTAGGGTCAATTTGTTAGCAGCCAATTAACCTACCAGTATGTTTTTGGAGTGTGGGAAAAAAAACAGAGCACCCGGAGGAAACCACAGCAAACACAGGAAAAACATACAAAATTGTCACAGATAAGGCCATGGTCGGGAATTGAACTCGTGACCCCAGAGCTGTAAGGCAGAAGTGCTAACCACTTAGCCACCGTGCTGCCATTCACATAGAGATGATACTGAAATCCAAAGGGGTTTATTCGTTTTCCAAGATAAGCCGTGTAGATAGAGAATAGCAGAGGACTTAGCACTCAGGCTTGTGGTACTCCAACTGATAAAGGAAGCAGAGTACAGGTGGCTCCAGAGAAATTACCACTGAAAGAGTGATTAGAAAGGTAGGATGAGAACCAGGCTAGGACAGTGTCTTGAAGACCTAGGGATTCATCATCATCAACATTTATTTTTATAGCGCCAGCAAATTCCGTAGTGCTTTACAATTGGGAGCAAACATTAATAAGACAATACTGGGTAATATATACAGACAGAGAGGTAAGAGAACCCTGCTCGCAAGCTTACAATCTATAGGACAATGGGAGTTTGAAACACAAGGGCATGTGCTACATCATATTGCACAATGGACCAGCTAGAATGCAAAGGTAAAAGTATTGAGTGGGCTGTGTGTGTGGCAATGTTGGTCAGAGGGTTGTTGTCTTGCGTTAGCAGTGTAGAGGATGGTAATAGGGTAATCTAGGGAAATTAAGATGGGGGTTGATGACTCATAACCTTGTCTGAAGAGGTGGGTTTTTAGCGAATGCTTGAAGGTTTGAAGACTAGAGGAAAGTCTTACTGTGTGTGGTAGGGAATTCCACAAAGTGGGTGCAGCCCAGAAAAAATCCTGTAAACGAGAATGAGAGGATGTGATGAGAGTGGAAGAGAGACGTAGATCTTGTGCCGAACAGAGGTGTCGAGTTGGGAGATAGTTTGAGACAAGTGAGGAAATGTATGTTGGTGCAATTTTGTTGATGGCCTTATATGTTAGTAGAATAATTTTATATTGGATTCGTTGAAATACAGGCAGCCAATGTAGAGACTGACAGAGTGGCTCAGCAGAGGAATAACGGTTTGCAAGGAAAATCGTAGTGTATGTATGAGAAGAGAGTGGTCAACAGTGTCAAATGCAGCACAATGTTCCAGGAGAATTAGGAGAGTAATGACCTTTAGTTTTAGCAGTGATCAAATCATTGACAACCTTAGTCAAACTTAATGGAGTCTCTGTGAAGTGTTGAGAACAAAAGCTTGACTGAAGAGGATCCAATAGGTTGTTTGCGGAAAGGAAGCGTTTACCCATGCTCAAAAACAGGGGCAAGCTGGGCTTGGGAGCAAGAGGGCATCTGGCCAATTCCATAGTGGGCTACATTGACTGGGCCACTTGCATTTTCTTCCCTTTAAAATGTTCATAATAGGCAACTAAGTCTTGACCCTCTCCCTCCTCCCTTTAGGCTAAAATCTGCCAGCCCTCCGGAGCTCAGAAACCTCCTCTCACACCACAGCTCCCTAGCAACAGTAACTATGGCATATTAGTTAATTCAGTGGCTCGCTTATCCGTCTCCCAGAGTTATGTTTGTGTACTACTGGGAATCATATATCTCCATTATTCACATTTATATTAACATCCGTGGGCGGTGCACAAAGCCACAGCTGATCCGTGGCCACACCCTCTCTTCCCGGCCGCTGCATCTCCCGGAGAAGAATCTAATCCTGCGCAGTAATTCGCTGTGACGTCACCTACTCCTCCCCAGGCCTCGGGTGTCGCTGTGCGTCTGCGCAGTGTCTCTGTGACCGGTGGTGTAGACGGTTCAGACCCAGGCCGTACAGTCACAGCGTCATGTCCAGCCAGTGGCAGCAAACCGGAGCCCAAGGGCGAGGATTCAACAGCATCATACAGACATGCAGCGGCAATATCCAGAGGATCACAAACAACAGTGAGTATACATAACCAGCCGCCCAGACAGGGTGTAGCTTGTTTATCTCTGACAGTGATGTACCGAACTTATTGATCTGCGCTGTCACACTCCTGATGAGTGTTATTCTAATGTAACCTTTACAGAACCACCGGGTCCAGGCCACTGTGGATATGGTGGCATGAGCCGTGGCCCTGGAGTACAAACTAATGTGTGTCTATCATTCTGGCTTTCCTTATTATATTAAAGTGTTCTAATTTCTCCGCAGCCATAAGGGCCAGCTCTGTGGGTGTTGTCACCCCCAACACGTGTGCTGCCACTAGCAGTCATTTATTTATCTCTATGCAGGACACTTGAGTCTAACTGTCTGATTAATAAGACAGCAAAGCTCATCAGGCTGTGTGTTGCCATATGTGTAGTAGATGTGTAAGTGTCTGTCTATCCCTACTTACAGGAACTTCATCATCATCATTTATTTATATAGCGCCACTGATTCCGCAGCACTGTACAGAGACATCATCCCCATTGGAGCTTACAGTCTAAAATGCACACGACAGATTCATCATTATACTAATAGGAAATGTCAGGAAGTAGGACAGGAAGGGAACCACAGGAATTGAGAGATGATATCCCATCTAATACGTCATTGCCATAAGATCACTTTAACCTACAAGATTTGTATTCTTTATATCTTCTAAATGTTGTTTTTTTTGCAGACTGCTGCCATGGATTATAAGGTCAAAGTAAATAGAATGTACTGTATAACATAATGTCTACTTTCAGATTATTAGTTAGGAGCCTTGTGACAACCCTTATTATACAATTTAGTAATCTTGTGCTTTTAATTTAGAAGAGTCTTAAAGTAGTGACTTGTTGTTTGGTCAGTGATTTGGTTTCAAGTCTCTGAAGTACAATGCTTTCTTTATATGCGAAAACTTGTCCTACAAATGACTGGTTTGGAAGTGGTTTTTGCTGTGATAAGACATTTAAATCAGATAACATTGTTTTAGGTTTTGTGTTGTGCTTGGTGAAAGCAGCCTATATTTGAGAAATGTCAAGGTGAGAAATATTTTGCTTAAACATTATTTATTCTTTACTTACATGTTAGAAAAAAAAAAAGTTTTGCTATATCAAATACAATTGTTCAGATGGATTGCCACGTGGGTGTTAGTAGTCTGCAGTTGACGCTACAGAGTTGATAAATGATGGTTCAGGGAGTCCGGGAATATTTAAACGAGAAGTGCTAATGGGAATACCTATAACTAGACTCTCCAATATACTTAAGAACCACCAGGGTGTTTTGCGTAGGTGTTATTTTAATAAGCACAATATGTATGCTGTCACCAAGCTTGTTTATATGCCTCAAATAATTAGAACACAGTTCATGTAATACCACCAGTAGGGTGAGAAGCAAAGGAGGACACTCTTAAAAATGTGTAGTTTCTATATGAAGAGCTTTATTTCTTTGTTTTTCAATTAAACAATTTAGACCGCATCCACAGTTGGTTGGCTTGCATCCAGTCCTCAACGTCCCCATTTCACCATGTGGTATACCTCAATCTCTTTCATCCCCCATCTCTCCCATTCTTGCCCTCAGATCCCCATACATTGACTCACCTCCATATGTCAACCATTTGCCTCTTTTCTTTTAGATGTAAGCTCTAGTGAGTAGGACCCTTTTCCTTCCAGTTTTCATTACCTATAATGTTTGCTCACCAGCTACACTGCGCACCTCCTCCTTTTGCCCCTTGACTCCACTCCATCATTGTCTTTGCACCTCTTTTGATGGCTCTAAACCTGTTAGTTGCTTCCACGCTAATGGGCACAGGCCTGTGTTGAAACTTGTAGTGCTATTGTTTTCTGTATTGTATGTACCATATACTGTCTTGTTGTTTTCCCTCTGTATGGCACTGCAGATCTCATGTGGCACTCTATAAATATATAAATAATAATAGATGCTGCTCCTGACCACAGCTCTCTTGCCAATGTACACATTTTCTTCGTGCAATATTGAGTCTGAGAACATAGATAGGTTTGGCTATATCTGTAAGGCAAACTCAATACTGGGTCTTGTCACCTGTCTGTTAGCCGTGCATTAAGAAATTATATATTCTGCAAAATGTATATATCTAATAATATAAAGCAGCATAAGATGAATTAAATACAAAGTATATTAAAAAAATGTTTAATCATGTCGGTGATATCTAAGCCTATCGCTGATACCTTAGAAATTCCACTTGCTCCATGTTGTAACAATAGAGGGGTTCAGTACATGCATGTATGTTTATAAGTCTTGGTTATTATTAGAGATGGTCACTGACCCCCGTGTTTTGGTTTTGCAAAACCGCCCTTGCGTGTTTTGGTTTTGGTTTTGTTTTGCTATTCGCAAAAAATACCATTTTTTTTGGTCTGAAATAACCTAATTTAGTGCTCCACCAGTTTCTTTGATAAGTGGGGTAATTCTAAAGCTAATAAATTATGAAAAAAACCGTTTAATCCCTGGTAGGCCGCCCTTAATTCGAACACTTGTCTGCAAATTATACAGACAAACCTGGTTGTCTACCTCCTCCATCTTTGATTATTGGCAATGTAGCCATCGTCTTTGGGTGTATATTACACCCTACACTTGTAGTTGAATATTAAAAAAAGCAGCCTGCACAGTCTGTGGAACTAGAAAGTAAAATTAAATGGACCACGGTAGTTTGGTGGCTATCTATGCCCCCCGCCCTCCACTTGTAGTTGAATATAAAAAAAAGCAGCCTGCACAGACTGTGGAACTAGAAATTCAAATATACAAAGAAATGGACAAAGGCAGTTTGGTATCTGTCTGCATCATAATCATCAACATCCTTATTAGCGCCCTCGTCACCTCCACAAACCTCCCCCTCATCCTCTTCTATTTCCAAAGTGGCATCCTCAATTTGTGTATCAGCGGCTACACTCGGGCTGTTCAGGTACACATCAGCAGAACTGCTGAAAGGGCCCTTCTTTATGGGTACTCTAACAGAATGCTCACGATTAGACATACCACTGTTGGATGGACTCTCCACAGGCATTGGTGTCATTTGTGAATCAGAGCAAACATTATCTTCTAATGCCTTACTGTTATCTTGCAGCTCGGCTTTGACGCGTAACAGTAGTTGTGCACCAATTGTAGGCTGGGTAACTTTTTGGGATCTGCCACTAATAGCCAAAGGTGAAGGCCTCATTCTCTCTTTGCCACTGCGTGTGTAGAATGGCATGCTTGCAATTTTTTTTTTATCGTCACTTAACTTTTGCTCAGTTACACTTCTTTTTCGCTTCAATACAGTAATTTTTTTTGGGTTTTTGTTTTTTGCACTAATTTGGAAACACTCTGTTGTTTGACATCGCCTTGGCCAGATGACGTACTGGGAACACTAACATCAGGACTGGTGACAGAACCTGGTTGCTCATTCTGATCATATGTGGACTGCTTTGAATCCATTCTGAGTGCAAAGCACTGGGGAGTGCTAAAAATTATTTGGTAGATACTGCTGACAGATATGACTTTTGACAGCCAGAAATATTTATGCACAATTATGGGGGACACCCCAAAAGCACTGAGGAGTGCTAACAATTAGTTGGTAGATACTGCTGACAGATATGACTTTTGACAGCCAGAAATATTTATGCACAATTATGGGGAACACCCCAAAAGCACTGGGGAGTGCCAAATATTAACAAAAAATAATAAACCTCTATCCTCCTCTCTTCTCTAGCGATTTTTGTTTAGGCAATTGCAAGAAGAATATTGGATTCTCTGTCCCTGCTCTAATCAGCCTGTGACTACACCCTGCTCTCTCCCTCTGTCAAATGGCGATGGATTGCTGTGGAGGCGTGTATTTATAATGTTGAAGTATCGCGAGAACCGAGCCCCGAGATCCGACGACATCACAATGGCGTTCGGCCTCGATTTGGATTCGGAACGGGCGGGAGATTACCGAGCTGCTCAGCTCGGTACTCGGATACCCAAAGTTCGGGTGGGTTCGGTTCTCGGGGAACCGGACCCGCCCATCTCTAGTTATTACATATTCTTACAGCATCTATGGGGTGGGAATAGAAACCATGCATAATTTTGTAAGGTAGTCCGCAGTGGTACGAATGAAGTAACAGTATTTATTAAATGTGCTATTTATTCTCTACCAACCATGCTACTCTGTTCATGTGACCTTGAGAAAGTGTGTGTAAACCGCCCAAAACAGCTGCTACACCAACAATGATGCTTAATTTTCATGTGTGAAAACTGGGAAATATTTAAAAGTCACATTCTGATGTGTGTCTTCTTTCTCACTAGTAATGATATCACTAAACTGCAATAGTAGCTACCTTGAAGGCTGTTTTTTTTCACCCTCCAAGTTTTAACACTTTTTACAGTGCTTTTTGCTGGCTTTAAAAACACCCATGGCAAACAAAGATAATTAAATATAATTGTGAGTGGACTCTGGGAATATATTACCTTTTGCAAATCTACATAGCCTGTAAGTAATTGTTTTGAATGTGTTAAATATTGATTGATTTGTTGCTTGCATTGTATTTCTTAAATCCAATAAATTTTTCTTTTTAATCCCTTTTAGCTGCTCAAATTCGGACCTTATTGAATCAACTTGGAACCAGTAAAGATTCTAGTAAACTTCAACAGAACCTGTAAGTTACATAAATATTAGAACCCTGATTTTATTTTTTTAATGCAGTTATACATGCACACCTGATTTTATTTTACATCTTTTAAATTTTACAGCTGTTCTGTGATTCATATTATGTTGTTTATTATTTTAATGGCCATTATTTTTATTCTTAAAGATTTTTCCATTTTTTTCCCTGTGTGCAGACAACAGATTCAGCATTCCACTAATGTTTTGGCCAAGGAAACCAACACATACTTGAAGGATCTTGCATCTGTTCCTACTCCATTGTCTCCCACCGAGCAGGTAAAATGGCTCACAAGTTATTTTTTTATGTACAAACCACTTATACACTGAGAAGACACATGGTAAAACAAGTGTCCTGATAGAACTAACCTTCATGATTTGTTTCTGTAGCATCATTAATCAAAATGCAGTTTCTAAAATTAGGAGACTAAAGCTTAGGGATGGGTGCACCATCCTTGCTGCCATACAAATGCTAGTGACATACAGCTGATAAATGGTGTTTAGTATTTATCTTGTAATTGTTTTGTGTACTGATCACTATTTTATTGTGTTCTGTCCCCCAGCGTCAGCAAAAGCTACAGAAGGATCGTCTTATGAATGATTTCTCTGCTGCACTTAACCATTTCCAAGCTATCCAAAGACAAGTGTCGGAGAAAGAGAAAGAGACAGTTGCTCGTGCAAGAGCCGGGTCCCGTCTATCAGTGAGTACAATCCTAGCTTTGTTTTGGGATGGCCCTGTTGTGTGCATTGAGAAAACAAGATTTATTCTTTGTTTGGGGTGAGACTGAAATGACTTGAGACATGGATTCAGAGGAATCAATAACAAATAAACATGGGTACATTTAAAGATCGCGAAGCCAAAATTAAAATTGATATGATAAAAAAAAAGTATGTGTAAAAATTCCAATACTTAAGAATACATAAGTTATTTGAATCTCGTTAGTTATGTTTCCATGCTATGCTTCTTTGGTATCACCCATTTGGGTACCCAAGTTTACTCATGTTATGTCCATTAATAGACTTAAAGATAGGAAGTCTTACAAAAATGATTCCCCAGCAAGTTCAGCCTTCTGACAAACATGATTGTTATGACTCTTCTGCATATATATTTTTTTAGAACTTTATTTTACCACTAGGTAAAATGAACCTTGAATTGTAGGTTTGGTAAAATTATATCTGAGAGTTTAAAGCCACTATCCCAAATAGGTTTATTATTTTTCTTTAAACAGCAAGTTTAAGTACCTATTTAAGCATGCATCTTCAACAAATCGTTTTCTCCTTTTCAAAATCTCACTGGAGGTTGAAAATATGGCTGCCAGTTACCCAAATACAGGTTCATGTATCTTAGCATGCCAGCTGAAGGCAGGGTAGGATTTTACAGTACACAAAGCAGACAGAGCTCAAAGCCTCTCTGCTCATGACATCATGTACCTTGTGACTGTTATGGTAGTAACATGTCACTGCAGAATTATAAATCATTAATAGCAACCTGAAAAAAACAAACTAAGGAAAATTTTAAATAACCATCTTCTTGCTTGCATACATTATTTGTTTAAAAAAAAAAAAAATAATTCCATGGGGTTGCGGCTTTAAGACTAATACTTTGAAATAAACTGCTTAAACTATTCTACTAATTCTAGGTTTACTTATGTAAACGTTAGTTCTTCTTTTCAAAATTGTTCATTGCGGTTTGTTTTTTAGGGTGATGAAAGGCAGAAGGAAGAGCAACTTGTTTCATTTGACAAGTAAGTGCAGAGCAGCAGCTCAAAGAATTATGAATTTTTAACCTTTGAATTTAAATAGATACTCTGTTCTAGTGAGTGGTATTTAAATAGCTGCTGTTGTAAATGACTAATATAATTGAAAGTAGGGCAAAAACCTTTTTAAGCGATTCAGTAACCACCACAAAAAGCGCAAACCTGCATTGCCTACTTGTTGGTCTAGTGCACAACCACTTTCTGTTTTTTGGAATTGCCCAAAAACGTCCACGCCAAGGGAACTCCTTTTCTGTTCATCACTTGTGATCACCAGACAAAGAAACACATTATATTTATATAACTAAAATGCTACATTTATGCTCTTAGTACCCCTTTATGCTGTGTTAACACCTATAAATAGGGTACAGTTCTTGTCAGGTGACCAGGAGCTATTCAGAAAAATATGACAATCACTTTTTTTTTTTAACTGGTTGCCCAATTTTTAATTGGTAAATAAATGAATAACATTCAGTTGCTGCATCATCTTCTGTAAACTATTGTTTCATTTTAGGATTTGGTTAGTGGCAAGGTAATTGATCCCTCATTTGATGTGGATAGTAGTCTACTTTACTAAATGGTATGTGTTCTCTGATGTTTTTTGGTGCCTCTATGACCTTTACGGTGCACTCGTCTAATATTTGAAGTGGTGGGTACATATTTGCACTCCTGGCACCCCTTTGCAGAGAGTCAATCCATGCAAATGGGGTTCTATTTTTATCGGGAGGCCTACTGCTACTCAAAAAAATATTGACCATACCTTCTTTTCTACAGCTATTTTTCTGAAAAAACAGCAGTTTTTTTCAGAAAAGTAGCTGTAGACTAGTCTGTATTTTATTATTCAATTATAAAAACAAAAACAATTTACCAAACCAAAAATAGTCTCAGCAACATAGGGGTTAAAATCCAATCTACTACCAGTTTAGGACCACCCTCTATATTCATTTAAACATTTCATTTTTTTTTTTTTTATCTTCCAATACTGTTTGGTCCATCTTCATTCATGCCATAACTTTATCAGAGTTAATCACAAATGTATTTTTGACACCGATATTACTGTGTGTGTTTTAAAGCTTTTTATTACAATGGTCAAAATACACTTAAAATTCAGCTGAAGTACACTGAGAAGTTGAACCGGGTACAATTACGCCATTTGCTGCAGTTTTTCACTTTTCATAAGTGACCTTTAGGGGTAAATTTATCAAACCTTCTAAAAAGTAAAGTGGAGGTGCTTCTATGGGCAATACTTCCACTTTTCCCTTTTAGAAGGTTTAATAAATCTACCCATTAGTGTTTTGAAAGATGACCCATCATTTCTGTATTGTGAGACATGTTTCATTTGTTAAATAACGGACTTGTATAAAACATTTTGGGATCACACTACATTAAAATGCTGTATTGTAAATTGTGATTTACATAAGGTTATTTCTGAACACCATATTATACACTGTCGTTTTAAGGGTTTAGTTTTATAGCTCTAAGTGCAGTACTTGTTATCCTAGCTGCTATTATATCTAATTGAGCACTGAACTTTTCCTGTTCGAATGCTGTAAATGTCAGTATGTATTTAAGTCTTATACATAAGAAACACTATCCTTCAGGAAGCCCACAGGAGTTTGCATACCTTTCTAAATCCCTAAACATTATTTTAAAACTTAATAGTGATTGTTTACGAAGGTGATGTTAATAGCCATTTTATGTTTTATCATAGACATTGTATATCCTACAGCCTGTGAGCCTACAATTTACTAATTATGAATAACTGCTAGGGGTTATTCCACGTCAAATCACCCAGAAAAATGTCATTATGACACCCACCAGGCTCAGATTTTTATGAAACTTGATACTACCACATATCTACTAACCCATGTAAAATTTATCTTCTCTAGGCCTCATAGTTTCTGAGATATAGGGGGTCAAAGTTAAGTAAAATTGCTCAGAAATACCACTCCTGATTCTCCATATTTAGTGTAGTGTCTCGTAAAAAAGTTCACATTTCAGTGCCTAATCCACATATCACTTTTGAATTTTTTATCCTTTGTCAATCACAATATGGGGGTTTCAGTTTTTTCTCAATCTTGTCTGGCTCTGAGAGTCATTAAAAAATCATTTATGCTGCTTTCATACTGCCGCCCCTGCAATTTCCCGGGGTTTTCAAGCCAAGTTTTTGCCGAGGCACAGAGCATCCCAGCTCAGAGACCCCGTTCACACTGCACCTTGGACCCGGGAATTTCTCGGGTCGACCCCATTCGTACTGAACAGGAGTCTGTCCTGGCAATAAGTGCGAGTCATCACAAGAGGAGCTTTCATTGGCTGAAAATTACTGAGGTCATTTAAAGGGGAATAGTTTTTTTGCACTCAAAGATGAGGTCAAAGTGGGTGGTGCCTGTTCACAGCATTGCTTTAATCATGGCCAACGTGTCATTATTGGGTAGCCCAGAGTTCCTGTTTTATTGCATTTATTTGCTGTTTTATACAGCAAATGAGAGCTTGATGCAGCTGCACAGTCACATTTCTGGAGGAGAAAGGAGTAATTTCTGGCACAGAGAGAGAATACTCGGCGTCTGTATATGCACAGGAGAAGAGTTTTCTCAGGGCCAGCGTCAGACACCCATTCAGCTGCTTTATGTGAGACCCGGGTTGATCCTTAAAGTATATTTTAAATGGCTATGAAGGAAAAATAATGGGATTTTGTTTGCCTGTATGATTTTTTAATGTTTAATTAAATGTTATCTTTAAAAATTAAAGGTAATTTGTTATAATTTTGCACACCAGGTGTTTCCCTTTTGGAATCTTAAACAGCACCATTAAATTCCTTATAAAAATTACCCCTATAAAGCCCACTTGCCCCTCTTGATTGCTTTTCTGTCATTTCTGAAACAATAGTAGTTGTTAGCATTCTCAAAAGGTGATTTCACTCAAGGCAGGCTGGGGCATGTTTCAACCTGCACATAAATGTTCATTGTTGCTGAGCCTGCACTGTGGTAAGTCAGTCCTCTATCTGTTTTAGAGTGAAGGTGTTCTGTATCAGAAGATACCGTTATACTATAATGTTTTTGTATTTTTTTTCCCTGTGGTTATTTTGTGTTTTAATTCTAATGAACTCACTTTTTAAAGAAATTTCTGTGTTTTCAAGAAATGTCTGAAACTGAAAAGCCTGATAAACAGATATCTTATTATACATGATCTGGCATAATTCATACTTGATTTCTTGAACGCTTCTTAATTATTTTTATTTCACAAGCCAAAAAATCATTTTGATAAATGTATTCATGAATGATCCTAAACATTCAATTTTCATTACAAAAAATATTCTTAATGGACAATGAAACAGATAAATTACAACTTGTACTATTAGCCTAAATCATTAATGCTGGTAATACTGTTAATATAAACTAGTTCAAGTTTGGAATACATTAGCTTACTTATTCATAATTGTTTATTGGAGATGCCTTATATCTAACTGAAGTTTAGACTGTACTGCCATTGTACATAATCAACTTTTTTTTCAGGAAAGTAATACATCCTTCTAGTACCCTTCGTGATAGGAGGGCTGACAGAGGAAATGCTATTGCATACAGGAACATAACAAATGTCTTCTTTATTCTGTAGAGGCCAGTGAAATGATCGAGCAGGGCCATAGGGGTGCATGAACTTAACTTCAACATCACATTCCTCCTCATCTTTTGATAGTACCAATCCCAAAAAACAATGACTATCATAAACACATGCTATGCATGAATTTTTACTAATTTTTGACATATTGACTGATGATCAGAATCTTCTGATCTGAGAAATGGAAAATGGAACTGAAGTTTAAATCTGAACTGAGTCGCTTTGTTCCTATTGAATTGTTAGATACAGGGGTGAGCTGATAAAATCCTCTTGTACCCAGTACTTTATTATGCCTTAGAAAAAGTGGTCTTGTTGCTGCATGCGTATTTCTGAGAGTGTTTCTTTTTTATATTAGCTTGAACTTTGTTTTCAACGCTTGACTTGCAGAAATATAAGAATTTTTCTGGTGAGTCGATCACATCACCAGTTATTCTCTGTATGCTCTCTCTGGCAACCAGATGCTTAATTGTTCCATTTCCATCACAAGGAGATTTACCGTAACTGGTTGCAAAAATGCCCATGATGCTTTCAAAGCAAAGTTTTGATCATGGCAGCATAAGTTGAGAAAGTTTTTGCAATTCTTGTACTGCCCAGCATACCTATCACTGAAGGAACACATGTTTATGACAGCAGTAATGTTTATCTCGATGTAATGAATAATTCATTTCTGTGTTTCGCACACAAATGCTACATCATGCTCCAAATCATCAGGCAAGACACATAAACTTATGATGAACATATCATCAGACTGTGGGACATGAGCATAAATTACAGCTGGGTGCAGTGTACAACCATTGTTCATCCAGTGATACCCTTGAACTTCATCCTGAATCACGTAAAAATAGTTTTCACTAAAGTCCAGGAGAACAATGGCTGTGTCAAGTTCAAGGTTGGTCTTCATTTCTTTTAGAAACTTTGATTGTGCCTTAACATTAAATGAATGAGATACATTTTTCTATTTTATCAATCAAAGTTTCTAAATATTCATTAAATGTTGCAGTGTATGTCACCATCTCTGTTCTGTCAGTAGATACCCACTGACTGTAAGAAACTTCATCTTCAGGGTCACAGGCTTCAAATTTCTCAGTAGAATGTTTTTTAATTTTTCACTTGATGGACGCTGAGAGCAGTGTCGTAGCATACGGTCTCTGTTATCTTTTGAAGAGACTAAATAGGTAATTGGGTCCTGGTAGGTCTCTTCTATATGACAGGCATAAAGCAGAAGACTTGCAGTCTGATGAACTGTACATACACATGCAGAATGTGTTCAAGAGGACCCTGCGGACATGCACTATTTTGGACACAGCATACAGAATTTCGAGAGGCCTATTTTAATACTAGGGCAGGGGTCAGCAACCTTTTTCTACCAGCACGCCGGAAAAATCTTTTCAAGCCCAGGAGTGGCGTGTGTGTGTGTCGCTCGGTCGCAGTTTGCTCGTATACGGTGGTTTGCAGTACGCCACTTTTACTGTGATCGTAAAAATTACTAAATATCCTCTTTGACCACTGTGTACATATATTTATATATGTGATTATTTCTTATTTTAGAACACTATTATCATAATATTAATAGTACTGGGACTTACAAATAAACGTTCATGTTATGCCACACAATGGTGTCCCCGGTTCATATTATGCCACATAGTTGTGCCCCAGATCATATTATGCCTCAAACCTGTGCCCCCCAGTTTAATTCCACATAGCTGTGCCCCCAGTTCCTTCTATGCTTTATAGTTGTCGTCCCCACCGCATCATACTTACCTTTTGGAGTCTGCATCTTCGGCCACTGGAGCTGCTTCACTAAAAGAGCCGCAGCAGCTCCGTTGTAGGTATCTTCGGCTCCTTTAGTCTGACAGTGCTGCAGCGTCGGCGTGCCACGTCTGGCGCACGTGCAGGGGGTTGCCGACCCCTGTGCTAGGATATTCTAATTTGAATGCAGCATATAATTCTCTTAAATTAGAAAGTAACAACTTCTTTTGCATATATATATATATATTTTATTTTTATTTTTTTTAAATACTGTGGAATAGTCATCATTTTGGAAAAATTTTTTCAAAACTTCAACTGTTTTTTTTCACTTTTTTGCCTTTCCTTGGCTCAGGTAAAGCAAAAATTACCTTTTCATTAAAAGCACTCTTACTCGACAGACTGCATACTTACTACAATATTTCCATAACTGTTTTTTGTTTTTTTACTCCATGAAGTGGGAGCTGGAGTCAAATCTTGTATGATTTAATTTTTCTTTTAGCATATGAAGATTTGCTATGGGATGCAATTGCATGGAATTTCAAAGGTGAATCGCCTAATTCTGTCATTGATGTATTGATTTGCTCCAGAGTTTCATCTTTTTAAAGTGATGTTTCTAAATAGGACATACTCTGGTCACTGTTTAACGCCACCTCTTTAATGTCATGATCCAGGTTTCCAAATTTTGGGTGTTTCTGTACCCTTTCTCGGCATACATCCACATATTTTCTGACCAGGGATTGACTTTACAAGATCAGGGATTTTTATTTCGTCATTCAAAGAAGTCACTGTCGACAATCCAAAGTGCTTTTGATATTTCTGTTTCTTGTGACATTTGAATGGATCCAAACAAGTTGTCTGATATGTACTGTATTTCTTGATATAATATGTTTCATGATGCTCACAAACATTAAATAACAACATATAATTTATCCCACTCCTGAGGGACAAAAGTTCTTTTTTTCTGGAACACTTAATGTTTGGATTAAATCCAGTTTGTGTAGCTGATATTGTGGCACTCTGTTCCAGTTTCTTTTCCCACACTACACTTTTCAACAGGCTGTTCAGTTTCAGACATTTCTGGAAAACACAAATTTTATTTATAAAAATTTCTTTCTCTTACATCCATCTGGGGGAGACTGCTTAACCATGGGGGTTGAGTCGGGGGGGAGGAGTCTGGCACCCAAAGAGTTAACTTTTTTCAGGATCAGGTGTGGCTCTGTGCGGCCTGCACTGTGGCTTCTGTGAAACAGCCTATAGACACCTCCACCATAACGGTAGATCCTCCTGAGTGGGCGGCTGCCTTAACACAGGGAGTTAATACCCTTGTAAATCTGTTATCTAAACCAGTTGAGATCCCATCTACATCTGTGGCTTCTCAGGGTATAACAGTAGGAATGACAGATGAGTAATTTTCCCCAGGGGTCGGTTTAAATCCCTCCCCAGCCCTCCCAGGGGTTTTCCAGCTGAATTTAATGGCAGAGCCTTAGAATCCAGTCTGTGGAGAGCGAGAGGTTTCTCGGGGGGTGTAATAGGCACTCTCCTGAATGCCAGGAAGCCGGTTTCAGCCAGAATTTACCACCGTATCTGGCATATATATATATATATAAAGTGGTGTAAGAAGAAGTCTTACAATTCTAAAACCTTTGGTCTGGCTAGATTTCTCGCCTTCTTACAGTATGGTTTAGAGGCGGGGCTTAGTCCCATTAGCCCCTTCTTGGACTGATTGCTTTTTAGGCCAGCCAATATATACTCATGGAAGATTTAAACTCTTACTAACAGGCACATCAGAATGTGCAATCCTTATGTGCAAATGCACTAATCACTGTTGAAATATTTCTATTGTGTACACTATACACTTCATATGTGTACGGGCTTACTAAGGTTTCAGCCTGACACACTCATTCCAACTACAGGCTGTGTACTGATACATGTTGAAATAGGTGTTATCTATTTTTATGTGTGTTGCTCATATTTTTACAAATCCAGTGCACTGGTATTATCCAGTAATTTCAACATATTTTGACTACAATAAACAGAGTTTTTTTAAGCATTCTTCATACTTTTCAATATCTTTATTGATACAGTTTACATTTTGGCGCCTGCGAGTTAATATATTTAATCAAAATCCCAGTATTTTTCTTTCATAGCCTTTTAAAGTATACTTTAAGGATCCCTTTCCCTTTTTTTAAAAAAAAAAGGGACATGTTAACTCCTCTGCCTCGGGTTGATGATGCTTATTGAACACAAGAATATTTTCGTCTCACAAAATTCTTGATTTTTGAACTAAATGATTTTTTAATGACTCTGAGTCAGGCAAGATTGATCAAACTCTTTTTCTTCTGGAATCCCCATATTATGATTCACCAAGGACAAAAAATTCAAAGTGATATGAGGATTAGATGTAAATTTTTTAATGAGACATATCGCACTAAAAAAGAATCAGGAGTGGCATTTGTGAGCAATTTTACATAACTTTGACCCCCCCTCCCTATATCTCATGCCTAGAGAAGATAAATTAAATTTTACATGGGTTAGTAGATATTTGGTAGTTTTAAGTGTACGAAGTTTAATGAAAATTTCAGTTGTTAATTGTCATGGCCTGGCTGAACTGACATGGAATAACTCCTAGATCTTTGCTGTGCGGAATACTTGATTTGCTGTTGCAGACGTAAAAAAAAATAAACGGTCAAAGCAAAAGCTCAGATATTTCTAAAAGTACTATGATGGACAATCGCTGCTTTTTTTTATTTTTTTATTACTTATAATACTTATTTGTTATGTATACATGCACTTGTACAATGCTGATCATATATTTTTTGTTTTTTCTTTTTTTCTTTTGAAGTAATGAAGATTGGAACCAGATGCAGGGCCAGGAGGAAGATCTTGGAATTACAGAACAGGACCTGGAACTTATAAAAGAGAGAGAGAGTGCTATCCAGAAATTAGAGGTGAGACAGCATCTCTGTGTAATTTTCCTGTGTACAAGCGCTATTGAGGAAAGGATTAGTTAAATAAGATTCGTTGTTATGCTTATTCGCGGCAAGTAGCATAACATTGTCCTGTTGAGGTTCAGTTTGGTCTGTCATTTATTGAAGGATGTGCTTAATGTAAATTGTAAGCCAATCATAGAGCAGTCTACTAAGGTAACTTTCTACATTATTATGCTAATTATTTGTTATGTTATTTAAAATCTGAGTGTAGAAGCACTACACTATAGAGTTGTTAATCTGTAAATAACATACAGTGCATCCAGAAAGTATTCACAGCACTTCACTTGTCATATGTATGCACACTTGGAGCAAGTGTTCCAAGGTTTATACCTCTGTGAGAAATGTGAGCAATTGGTCTCTTTGGAAGCCCGGGTAACTGATCTAAAGCAGACCATTGCAACATTGAGAGACATTGCCAACCTGGAGCAGAGTTTACAGCTCACTGTTGATGCGTTAGCTGAGCAGGGTGGAGCAGAGACAGAGGAGGATGCACAGGTAGGCAGCTGGGTAACAGTTACTAGGGGTAGCAGAGGGAGGAAGAGGCAGGCCAGTTCTGAGCTAGGCAATCCCAGCAGATTTGCCAGATTGGATGAAGATACTGTGGAAGGCAGTTCAGAATTGGTAGAGTTGGATGAGACTGCTTCCTCTAGCAACCAGGGGAATGGTCTCTCCAGCACAGAGGGGACCAAAGTTACTCAGGGACCCAGGCAGATTGTGGTGGTAGGGGATTCAATTATTAGGAAGGTAGATAGGGCAATCTGTTACCGGGACCGTGCATGCCGAACAGTGTGTTGTCTCCCGGGTGCTCGGGCTCGGCATATTGCGGATCGGGTGGACAGATTGTTGGGAGGGGCTGGGAATGACCCAGCGTTTTTGGTGCATGTTGGCACCAATGACCGAGTTAGAGGAAGAAGGGGTGTCCTAAAGAATGATTTCAGGGACATAGGTCGCAAACTTAAGGCAAGGACATCCAAGGTAGTATTTTCGGAAATACTACCTGTGCCATGCGCTAGTCCAGGGAGGCAGCGGGAGATTAGGGAGGTTAATGCGTGGCTAAAAGATTGGTGTAAGAAGGAGGGTTTTGGATTCTTAGAGCACTGGGCTGATTTCTCGGTCAGTTGCCATCTTTATTGTCGTGATGGATTGCACCTGTATGAGGAGGGGGCTGCAGTGCTAGGGGAGAGGATGGTTAGAAGGTTGGAGGAGATTTTAAACTAGGCTCCGGGGGGGAGGGGCAAGCAAGTATTTATGGGATAGACATTGAGAGTAGTAAGGAGGAATTTAACAAGAGTAAAGGGGGTGGAGAGGGGGGAAAGGGAAGCATAGCCGATAAGGAGCAGCCCTTTTTAAAGCAAAAAGAAATACCTAAGGGAGGCAATAGACTTAAGTGTATGCTTGCAAATGACAGCTAAAATGGGGGAGTTAGAACTAGTAGCAATGAATGAGCAGTATGATATTATAGGTATTACTGAGACCTGGTGGGATGATACACATGACTGGGCAGTCAACTTGGAAGGCTATTCTCTCTTCAGGAGGGATAGGGTAAATAAAAGGGGAGGAGGAGTATGTCTTTATATTAATCCAGAATTAAAACCAAGTATTCAGGAAGTTATATACGAGAATATTGGTGATAATATAGAGGCATTGTGGGTGGAAATATCCAGCGGAGGAAAAAGTTCAGAGAAGTTTCTGATAGGGATATGCTATAAACCGCCAGATATTGGTACGATTGAGGAAGCCCAACTTGTACAGCAAATTGAAAAGGCTACACAACTAGGTCAAATTTTAATTATGGGGGATTTTAATTATCCGGACATTGATTGGAGTACTGAGACCTGCGGTACAGCTAGGGGAAATAGGTTTCTGAGCACGCTAAAAGACCATTACATGTCCCAATTAGTAGAGGAACCAACTAGGAACCGGACTATACTGGACCTAGTAATAACAAACAATATAGACGTAATATCAAATATTCAAGTAAAGGAGCACTTGGGAAACAGTGATCATAATATGGTCTCATTTGAAATTGGTTTCCAGAAACAACCGTATAAGGCGGCGGTTCCCAAAGTGTGCGCCGCGGCTCCCAGGGGTGCCGCGGCGCTGTCACTGGGGTGCCGCGGGCCAGCCATAAAAAAAGAGAACACAGAAACTTACCAATCCGCCGGGCGCCGGGACCCAGCAGCCTCCTCTCTCCCGCAGCAGCTGTCACTGACGTCGATATTCAGTGACAGCTGCGGGAGAGAGGAGGCTGCTGGGTCCCGGCGCCCGGCGGATTGGTAAGTTTCTGTGTTCTTTTTTTTTTTTTTTATGGCTGGCGCGGGGCAGAGTGAAAAGGATCGTGACAGCGGGGCAGTGTGACAGCGGAGGGGGGCAGTGTGACAGCGGAGGGGGGCAGTGTGACAGCGGAGGGGGGCAGTGTGACAGCGGAGGGGGGCAGTGTGACAGCGGATGGGGGCAGTGTGACAGCGGATGGGGACAGTGTGGCAGCAGAGGGGGACAGTGGGCAGGAGAGGGGGACAGCGTGACAGAGGGCTGCAGAGGGGGCAGCGTGACAGAGGGCAGAGGAGGGGACAGCGGGGCAGATGAGGGAGACAGCGGGGCAGATGAGGGAGACAGCGGGGCAGAGGAGGGGGACAGCGTGACAGAGGGCAGAGGAGGGGACAGCGTGACAGAGGGCAGAGGAGGGGACAGCGTGACAGAGGGCAGAGGAGGGGACAGCGTGACAGAGGGCAGAGGAGGGGACAGCGTGACAGAGGGGGCAGCGTGCCTGGGTGCAGAGTGCCTGGATGCAGAGGGGCATTTTTGCATAGAACTAAATAAGTAGTTTTGTCGTGACCTAAATACTTATTACAATTTTTTGTCCCAACTACTTCTAAAACAGGACTGCTCATAAATTATTTTGGAGGGGTGCCTTGAAAAAATTTGGAGACTCTAAGGGTGCCGCGAACTGCAAAAGTTTGGGAACCACTGGTATAAGGGATCAACTAGGACTTTAAACTTTAAAAAGGCAAATTTTAGTATGCTAAAGGAGTCTATAAAGAGCATAGACTGGGACAAAGCCTTTGAAGGAAAAAATACGGCAGAAATGTGGGCTGTCTTTAAAATGTTGTTGGAAACATACATGTATAAGTTCATTCCTATGGGAAATAAATGTAAAAGAATTAAGTCTAAACCAATGTGGCTAAATAAAAGGGTAAGGGAAGAAATGCAAAGGAAGAAGCGTGCATTTAAATTGTTTAAGTCTGAAGGGTCAGAGGAGTCCTTCCATAGGTACAAGGAATGTAATAAAACATGCAAAAAGGAAATTAGATTGGCTAAATTAGAAAATGAAAGGCACGTTGCAAAAGAAAGTAAGAGAAACCCCAAAAAGTTTATTAAGTATATAAATGGCAAAAGGATTAAAAAAGATAATATAGGACCCCTAAGAAGCGAGATGGGTGAATTGATAAATGATACTAAGGAAAAAGCAGAGGTATTAAACACGTTCTTTTCTTCAGTATTTACCAGAGAGGAACAAATGGTAGGAGTAATACATAAAAATGGAAATGAAACCATGCCATTAATTAATACTTTGTTGTCAGAGGAAGAAGTCCAAAGGCGACTGAAGAATATTAAGATAAATAAAGCTCCAGGTCCAGATGGCATACACCCAAGGGTCCTTATGGAGTTAAACTCGGAAATAGCTAGACCGCTACTCTTAATTTTCAGAGATTCAATCTCATCAGGCTCAGTACCAAGGGATTGGCGAATAGCAGATGTGGTGCCGTTGTTTAAAAAGGGGACGAGATCACAACCAGAGAATTATAGACCTATAAGCCTGACAACAATAGTGGGGAAACTACTGGAAGGTATTTTAAGGGACCGTATTCAGGATTACTTGGTACGCAATAAAATTATTAGTGGGAATCAACATGGATTTGTGAGGGATAGGTCATGTCAAACTAATCTAATTAGTTTCTACGAGGAAGTTAGTGGGAACTTAGACCAGGGCAGGACAGTAGATGTGGTCTACTTAGATTTTGCAAAGGCCTTTGATACAGTGCCACACAAGAGGTTGGTTTACAAAATAAGGGAACTGGGTCTAGGAATCAAAATTTGTACTTGGATAGGGAACAGAGAGTTGTGATAAATGGAACATTTTCTAATTGGTCAAAGGTCTTAAGTGGAGTACCTCAAGGTTCCGTGCTGGGACCACTCCTTTTTAATATATTTATTAATGACCTTGGTGATGGTTTAGAGAGTAAAGTTTCTATTTTTGCAGATGACACTAAACTCTGTAAGGTAATAAAATCAGAGCAAGATGTAGCTTCTCTACAGAGGGACTTAAATAAACTGGAGGATTGGGCGGCCAAATGGAATATGAGGTTTAACACAGATAAATGTAAGGTTATGCATTCAGGGATCAAAAACAAGAATGCAATCTATAAATTAAATGGAATTAATTTAGGAGAATCTATAATGGAAAAGGATTTGGGAGTGCTCGTAGACAGTAGACTTAGCAATAGTGCTCAATGTCAAGCAGCAGCTGCAAGGGCAAACAAAGTATTGGCATGCATAAAAAGGGGCATAGATGCAAGGGAAGACAGTGTAATTTTGCCACTGTATAAATCGTTGGTAAGACCTCATCTTGAATATGCAGTACAGTTCTGGGCACCACTCTATAAAAAAGATAATTTGGAACTAGAAAGGGTTCAGAGAAAGGCGACAAAATTGATAAAGGGTATGGAGTCATTAAGTTATGAGGAAAGGTTAGCCAGTTTAGGCATGTTTACTTTAGAAAAGAGGCGCCTAAGGGGAGATATGATTACTATGTACAAATACATTAGGGGTCAATACGGAGAGCTTTCATGGGAACTTTTTACCCCAACGACCATACACAGGACACGTGGTCATCCCCTAAGGTTAGAGGAGAGGAAATTTCACCACCAGCAAAGAAAGGGGTTCTTTACAGTAAGGGCAGTCAAGATATGGAATTCATTGCCAGGGAAGGTTGTGATGGCAGATTCAATAGATATGTTTAAGAAAGGGTTAGACAAATTTTTAGCAGAAAGGTGTATCCAGGGATACGACTGTTAATTTAAAATAAATGATAGTAGTGGATATAGGGTAAAAATTGGATTGCAATATTGAGTCTGGGGGGATTTTCAAAATTGAAACAGATTGGCGGTTGCTTACTCTGGATTAATTTCAAATATAAGTGCAGGATCGCAGGAGACCCAAAATAGGTTGAACTTGATGGACTGGTGTCTTTTTTCAACCTAATCAACTATGTTACTATGTTACTTTTTCCACATTTTGTTATGTTACATCCTTATTCCAAAATGGAAAAAATTCCCTTTTCCCCTTAAAATTCTACACACAATACCCCATAATGACAGCGTGAATTTTTTTGGGAGATTTTTGCAAATTTATTAAAAATAAAAAACTAAGAAATCACATGTACATAAGTATTCACAGGCTTTGTCATGAAGATAAAAATTGAGCTCATGTGCATCCTGTTTCCACTGATCATTCTTGAGATGTTCCTACAGCTTAATTGGAGTCCACCTGTGGTAAATTCAGTTGACTGCACATGATTTGCAAAGGAACACACCTGTCTATATTAGGTCCCACACTTGGCGGTGCATGTCGGAGCACAAACCAAGCATGAAGTTAAAGGAATTGTCTGCCTCTGAGACAGGATTGTCTCGAGGCACAAATCTGGGGAAGGGTACAGAAAATGATCTGCTTCTTTGAAGGTCCCAATGAGCACAGTGGCCTCCATCATCCGTAAATGGAAGAAGTTCGGAACCACCAGGACTTTTCCTAGAGCTGGCGGGCTGTCTAAACTGAGCGATCGGGGGAGAAGGGCACTAGTCAGGGAGGTGGCCAAGAACCTGATGGTCACTCTGTCAGAGCTATAGCATTCCTCTGTGGAGAGAGGAGAACCTTCCAGAAGGACAACCAACTCTGCAGCAATCCACCAATCAGGCCTGTCTGGTAGGCCAAACGGAAGCCACTTTTTAGTAAAAAGTACATGGCAGGCCGCCTGAATTTTGCCAAAATGCACCTAAAGGACTCAGACCATGAGAAACAAAATTCTCTGGTCTGATGAGACAAAGATTGAACTCTTTGGCGTGAATGCCAGGTGTCATGTTTAGAGGAAACCAGGCACCGCTCATTCCCAGGCCAATACCATGCCTACAGTGAAGCTTGGTGGTGGCAGCATCATGCTGTGTGGATGTTTTTCAGCGGCAGGAACTGGGAGACTAGTCAGGATAGAGGGAAATATGAATGCAGCAATGTACAGAGACGCCCTGGATGAACACCTGCTCCAGAGCGCTCTTGACCTTAGACTGGGGCGACGGTTCATCTTTCAGCAGGACAACGACCATAAGCACACAGTCAAGATATCAAAGGAGTGGCTTCAGGACAACTCTGTGAATGTCCTTAAGTGGCCCAGCCAGAGCCCAGACTTGAATCCGATTGAACATCTCTGGAGAGATTTTAAATGGCTGTGCACCGACTCTTCCCATCCAACCTGATGGAGCTTGAGAGGTGCTGCAAAGAGGAATGGGCGAAACTGCCCAAAGATAGGTGTGCCAATCTTGTGGCATCATATTCAAAAAGACTTGAGGCTGTAATTGCTGCCAAACGTGCATCAACAAAGTATTGAGAAAAGGCTGTTAATACTTATGTACATGTGATTTCTTTGTTTTTTATTTTTAATACATTTGCAAAAATTTCCCAAAAACTTTTTTCACGTTGTCATTATGGGGTATTGTATGTAGAATTTTTAGGGGGAAAAATGAATAAATTCTGTTTTCGAATAAGGCTGTAACATAACAAAATGTGGAAAAAGTGAAGCGCTGTGAATACTTTCCAGATGCACTGTAAAAAAAAGCCTAATCCTAAAAGACCTGTTGAAATTGTATTTTTGGTCCTCTTAGAAAAATATAAGAAGTATAATTAAAAGTGTGTCTTAAACCAAGGAATAGAAACCATTTACTTAAACTTTCTTTTGTTTTCATGTTACAGGCAGACATACTTGATGTGAATCAGATTTTTAAAGACTTGGCAGTAATGATTCATGACCAAGGAGAGATGATAGGTAAACCTCTTTTATAGTACTATATTTGTGCATGTACTTTACACATGTATTGATATATAATATAAAAATAACAAAAACATGCACTTATTTTATTTGTAATGTTACAGAGAAACATTTAAAACAAAATATTGTAGCATCAGCATAATTGCACCATAAAATGGTACTAAAACAATACAATAAAGCAGTGCTGTCCAAGCTGTTAAATGAACAGAGATGCATTTCATGCAAATAGGACAAATCTTGTGTGTTAAAAATGTAAAATAAAAGCATTGTCTATTGAGGCTACAAGGGAAGGTGGGTGATGTCACAAAGCCTTGGATGGACACATGCGGCTCTCCAGTTGGACATGTTCCATATTTTTCCACATTTGTATTGCAATACAGTGATAGTCACACATGTGATGTTGAATTTATTAAGATGTGCTAATTAATATATCAAAATAGGTTAAGTAAACATGTGTTCCATATGTGTAAACTATTTGAAATCTCATATTTTACAGATAGTATAGAAGCCAATGTTGAAAGTGCAGAAGTTCATGTAGAAAGAGGATCTGAGCAGCTACAAAGGGCAGCATATTACCAGGTAAGGCTTTATTTTATTTTTTTTAAACTCCAAAGTAATTTTTATTACATTTTCCAGAGAAAAATGTATATACAGCCAGTCACAGTTCAAGTGACAGGTAAACACATCGGGTATCAAACACAAATACACATCAAACCAAAAAGACCAGGGTAAATACAACCTACAGGGGTATGGCTTCCTTTTTGACCCCATAGTTAGGACACTATAGATCTAGCTTTGTACAACCAAATATCCAGTAAAAGACTTTCATGCAGGAACTGTATGGAGGGGCACAAGATAGTATAAAATATTTTTTATTTGTTTTGAACCTCTATGGAGCACAAGCAAAAATGAGTGTTACTTCCCCAAGGTAACCAGTATCCCAGTTTTATGCTACATGGATTATTTTATTTTAAAGTGCGTGTGCCTCTCTCTGCGCTAAAGCGCGCGTGCCTCTCTCTCTGCGCTAAAGCGCGCGTGCCTCTCTCTCTGCGCTAAAGCGCGCGTGCCTCTCTCTCTGCGCTAAAGCGCGCGTGCCTCTCTCTCTGCGCTAAAGCGCGCGTGCCTCTCTCTCTGCGCTAAAGCGCGCGTGCCTCTCTCTCTGCGCTAAAGCGCGCGTGCCTCTCTCTCTGCGCTAAAGCGCGCGTGCCTCTCTCTCTGCGCTAAAGCGCGCGTGCCTCTCTCTCTGCGCTAAAGCGCGCGTGCCTCTCTCTCTGCGCTAAAGCGCGCGTGCCTCTCTCTCTGCGCTAAAGCGCGCGTGCCTCTCTCTCTGCGCTAAAGCGCGCGTGCCTCTCTCTCTGCGCTAAAGCGCGCGTGCCTCTCTCTCTGCGCTAAAGCGCGCGTGCCTCTCTCTCTCTGCGCTAAAGCGCGCGTGCCTCTCTCTCTGCGCTAAAGCGCGCGTGCCTCTCTCTCTGCGCTAAAGCGCGCGTGCCTCTCTCTCTGCGCTAAAGCGCGCGGTGCCTCTCTCTCTGCGCTAAAGCGCGCGTGCCTCTCTCTCTGCGCTAAAGCGCGCGTGCCTCTCTCTCCGCGCTAAAGCGCGCGTGCCTCTCTCTCCGCGCTAAAGCGCGCGTGCCTCTCTCTCCGCGCTAAAGCGCGCGTGCCTCTCTCTCCGCGCTAAAGCGCGCGTGCCTCTCTCTCCGCGCTAAAGCGCGCGTGCCTCTCTCTCCGCGCTAAAGCGCGCGTGCCTCTCTCTCCGCGCTAAAGCGCGCGTGCCTCTCTCTCCGCGCTAAAGCGCGCGTGCCTCTCTCTCCGCGCTAAAGCGCGCGTGCCTCTCTCTCCGCGCTAAAGCGCGCGTGCCTCTCTCTCCGCGCTAAAGCGCGCGTGCCTCTCTCTCCGCGCTAAAGCGCGCGTGCCTCTCTCTCCGCGCTAAAGCGCGCGTGCCTCTCTCTCCGCGCTAAAGCGCGCGTGCCTCTCTCTCCGCGCTAAAGCGCGCGTGCCTCTCTCTCCGCGCTAAAGCGCGCGTGCCTCTCTCTCTCTCTCTCTCTGCGCTAAAGCGCGCGTGCCTCTCTCTCTCTCTCTGCGCTAAAGCGCGCGTGCCTCTCTCTCTCTCTCTGCGCTAAAGCGCGCGTGCCTCTCTCTCTCTCTCTGCGCTAAAGCGCGCGTGCCTCTCTCTCTCTCTCTCTCTGCGCTAAAGCGCGCGTGCCTCTCTCTCTCTCTGCGCTAAAGCGCGCGTGCCTCTCTCTCTCTCTCTCTCTGCGCTAAAGCGCGCGTGCCTCTCTCTCTCTCTCTCTGCGCTAAAGCGCGCGTGCCTCTCTCTCTCTCTCTGCGCTAAAGCGCGCGTGCCTCTCTCTCTCTCTCTCTGCGCTAAAGCGCGCGTGCCTCTCTCTCTCTCTCTCTGCGCTAAAGCGCGCGTGCCTCTCTCTCTCTCTCTCTCTCTGCGCTAAAGCGCGCGTGCCTCTCTCTCTCTCTCTCTCTCTGCGCTAAAGCGCGCGTGCCTCTCTCTCTCTCTCTCTCTCTGCGCTAAAGCGCGCGTGCCTCTCTCTCTCTCTGCGCTAAAGCGCGCGTGCCTCTCTCTCTCTCTCTCTCTGCGCTAAAGCGCGCGTGCCTCTCTCTCTCTCTCTCTCTGCGCTAAAGCGCGCGTGCCTCTCTCTCTCTCTCTCTCTGCGCTAAAGCGCGCGTGCCTCTCTCTCTCTCTCTCTCTGCGCTAAAGCGCGCGTGCCTCTCTCTCTCTCTCTGCGCTAAAGCGCGCGTGCCTCTCTCTCTCTGCGCTAAAGCGCGCGTGCCTCTCTCTCTCTCTCTCTGCGCTAAAGCGCGCGTGCCTCTTTCTCTCTCTCTCTCTCTCTGCGCTAAAGCGCGCGTGCCTCTCTCTCTCTGCGCTAAAGCGCGCGTGCCTCTCTCTCTCTCTGCGCTAAAGCGCGCGTGCCTCTCTCTCTCTCTCTGCGCTAAAGCGCGCGTGCCTCTCTCTCTCTCTCTGCGCTAAAGCGCGCGTGCCTCTCTCTCTCTGCGCTAAAGCGCGCGTGCCTCTCTCTCTCTCTCTGCGCTAAAGCGCGCGTGCCTCTCTCTCTCTCTCTGCGCTA